>NC_056745.1:1554084405-1554299405 GCF_019279795.1 Protopterus annectens
TGGCCTTCACCTTACTGTATTTAGCAGTGTTGGGTAAAATTGTATTGATTAGCTTGTGAATTCTTGAGCAGGTGTTGAAAGTGTTATTAATTTTGTAGTTGTGCAGGAGGGTGCATAGAACTGAATCCTTCAAGGATTTGTAGGCTAGACAGATGTCACCTCAAAAGGGTCTGAAGGAAACAGAAAAGAGAGATCCAGAGCACTTTAAACCAGTATAAATAAGGTAAGTCTGGTAACTACTGGTGACTGTCACAGGATACAAGTCAGAAAAGAAAAATATAATGTACAAAATGACTGTACTTAGATGAGAAATATGTTAATGAATAAAACAGAAAATTAGTAGTCTGAAACACTATACTTTCTCTAAGTGATGTTTGAATAAGTAACAGGTGTCTTGTCTGTCCAAGCTTCTTACAATATTTTTATTTTTTATCATTTCTTGACTGTGTAAGCGGGTAGGTCTAGGAACACTTAGTATAGGAGTCCTTGTTTAATCAGAAGTTTAAAATATTGTACTTCAAACAAATAAACAGCTAGAAATACTCAGCATGTAGCATAGATGAGTTTTATCTCATCTTACAAAATGTGAAACTCGAAGCAGTGACCTACAGCTCAGAATGATGATACCCAAGCTCATAACGTGTACAGAGGCATTTCAAACCACATTGTTTGACTTTTCCCTGTGACCCAGATCTGGGAAATTCTCTCTTTAGAGTGAAACATAAGATTTCTTCTGCCTAAAACCTCTGATGAACTATGCAGCTGACTGTTGTGTTATGCACAACACACGTATGACTACAACTGGTTCTGCAAACCATTTGGATATTACCTATTAACCTTCATTAGTCATGGCCATAAAACAAAATGTAGTCATTTGTGTACATCTTTTCCAAATCTTTTCTCACAAGCTTTCCCTTTTTGCACATCACATGGCAGCTCACATTTGTATAACTCATTAGCTTGTCACCTTTCCACCGCAATTTGCCAAAGAATAAACAAGTTGTTCCTTTAGTCCTCATATTATATGTGGCTGATTCCTTATACATATGTTTTTCTACAAATAATATGTATCTGTATTTTTGATGCCCAAATAGATATATTATCATTGTTTAAGTATATCTTAAGTAGCATGATAACAAGGAGTTACAATAAACTTCTGTTTAATCATCCCCTTGGTGCCAGCTTAACTCAGCGAGACTGCTATGCATGTCCCTCTAGCAAATAAGTATATCACATCCCAGTCTCACATCTTGCCTGATCTGATTGGGCTGGTGAAGCTGAGAAGTGCTTTTGGACTTTGCATTAACTTAATCTTTGTGTTCAGGGATTATTTATTTAGTTATTTATTTATTTTGGTGGGGGATAAACATAATTCTCAGAGTAGTTAGTGAAAATAAATGCAGGTGTATAAACATATTCACTACAGTTTAGTTTCCTTACAACTCACCACTCCGACTCCTAGCTACCCAGCAATATTTTTAAAGTTTACATATACTGCAGCCTACAGAAAGTTTCATCTTATTGTGTATGTTGATATCAAAAGTACATGCATAAATATATAGTAAATTGTGAACACAAAAGGCATATGAAGGCCAGCGATTCTGCCATACTTTGAACTCGCTAGATTTTCTAGAACCCCTCCATGTCCTTGGCTGTAACAAATTCATCATGTCTTTATGAAGCAAACAACATAACCCAATATATATTCGTATAGTTCATTTTGATATCTCAGCCAGTAAACAACTATCGGTATGGGACAGGAAATGACTACTAAGGGAAAAACACTGTCCTTTTATTTAAAAATAATAAGTTAGTTTAGCACTTTTATCCAACCATATTTGTTCTGAGGAAGAACACAGAATATGGTTGCAGGAAAGCACTAAACTAATTTATTATTTTTAAATAAAAGGTATTCCTTTTATAGTGCAGGCATTGTGGACAGTAGCCATTTTGATATCTGCATACAAACTGAAATGTCACTTTTAGTGTATGACTTGTATGAGCTACATTTTTACTTCATTTTGTACCATTACTGCCTTCATTATACCTACCTATGTATAATGTACCTTCTGCTCCAGTACTAGCTTATGCATGTCCTCTATATATATATATATATATATACTTTCTTTATATCTGAAAAGGGTCAGCCCACAGCCCACCTACGTGGTGAATAAATAGCAAATAAATAAAAATGAATAATTCCCTTGCATTGATAGGACACCTGCTTAAATCTTACCATTCTCCCACCATCCACAGTCTTTTGTAGCAAATTGTTGCAAGCAGTTCTTAGCCTCACCATTTTTTTGGTTTTGAAAAAAAAAAACATTTTGAAATTTATCATAAGTGGCCATCTCTCTGTCTTATGTTACTCCCTCAAGTCCTTACAAATTATTATAAATTGAAATTCAAGTCATTGCTGTGGCAGTACAGAATGATTAATGGTCCCACCCAAGAGGCTGTTGCCTAGTGAGTGAGATGACAGTCATCCATAATATCAAACCTCTGTGGCCTTTTACCACGCATTAGATCAGCAGCATGTCAGTCCTACATGCTTACATTCCCCAATTGTCTTCTGTTAACTAAAGATCAATTTGCCCTTATTTTTGATATTCAAAATTTTGTTAGGACAGCCCTCATCATTCATCATTCCTTGCTTCCATTTTTCTGGAAAAATGCATTACTTTTCCACATTGTACTCTGGGAAGGAATTCTTACTATTGTTTCACTTGCCCTCTCTCTAATTTCATTCCAAGCACTCTGGTCCAGTAACCAGAAAGCTGCTCTGTTCTTACACCATCATCCACTGTACAATGTATTTGAATGTCCCTGTCATTTACAATTAACTGTGTTTTGCTGGTGATAACTAAACGTATGCATACCTGCATCATATTTGTTCCAAACTGTCACAGTTGCAGATAATATTAAGAAGAACAGATTACCGTGGCTTAGTCTTATGTGTAGGAAAGTAGTAGACAATTTGCTAAAGAAGATCTCGTCAGCCTCTGTACTTCTGGGTTCAGGCTGACTGATCTTTAATTCCTCGTTTCCTCTTTGTTTGTTCCCACTTTTCTATAATTCACAACATTCCCTGTCTTCCAGGCTTTTTGGAACTACCAAACATTCAGCTATCACCTTTCAGTTTTTTTGTTTGGGCACTGTGGTGGTGTCTGTCTTTTTCATCTAGCCCCACCAACCTATCACTAATCTGAAGATCGTTTAAGGCCTTTTCACGAATAAATAAGCTTGGATACATTCGTGTGCCACTCATGCCTAATGACTAATAATGACCAATGCATGTCATTCATTTATTGTATTGTAATGTATTGCTTTGTTAATTAAGTTAATTTGTAACTTGTAGACCTTTTTCAATCATTACTAAGGCGATAAACATGGCACTGGGGTGGTGGTGCTGCGGTAGCGTTGTCGCCTCACAGTAAGACGTTGTCCTGTTCGATTCTCAGCTAAATTGTCTTCTGCGTGGAGACATGCGTGAATGGGCGTACCTTCATTGAAGGTTGTACGTCAGGCCTGGCAAGTCGGTACGTAAAAATCTACTGCCAATCATTAGCGGACTGGAGTTTCGCTGTGGCGACCCCTAACCGGGAAAAGCCGAAGGATACAACAACTAAGGCAACAAACATAAGGGAAATGCAATCAATATGGGCAGTTACATTTTAAGTAACCATCAACTATCATCTTTCAGGATGAGCAGTAGAGTTATCTGTTATGTTACCAGACCATCCTTCATGTGACCCCCCCCCCCCTTTTGTCTCACAGTCCCTATATTTGCATTTAATTTTCTTTTTTTCTCTTCTGTATTTAATGCAGTAAGTTTTGGGTACATATCTACATATTTAATTTCTGTTCTAGAGAAAGAAGACCATGTTTCATTGACTATTATACAATAAATGTTCATTACCATTCAAAAATGAGCTAGCTGATTGGACAGCCCAACTAGCATGCCCATTGTAAATCATGCCTTTAATATAGAAAAATGTCTAGCCTCTGATGTACCATTCAGTGGCCAGACTTTCTATTGGCATATGCTGAGGGACAGAACAAAATATAAGAAAATTCAGGTACATTCTACAAAACTAAACAAACAGAAACCTACCTAATTTTCCTTATATGTTTGTGCTGTCCCTTGCAAATTTTTATTTTTTAATAGTTAAAAAAAAGCAGCATCAAAGATTCTATTTTCTCCATCATTTCTCCTGCACTGATGTACTGGGTAAGCGCGGCAACATAAGTCCCATACACACGCGCAATACATCAGTATAGGGAAGACAAAGCAGAAGAAGATTGAAGATCCCTTATACAAATGCATTATTTAAGAAAGGTAAGCAATTTCTTTCTTTAATAATGTGATTGTATAACAGCACTAATCCACAGCTGTTTGTGGGTATATCAGGAATTACCCACACGTGGCTTCGCCCTCATGATCAAACTGTACCAACCGTGGGTAAATCCTGATAAACCCATTGCTTAAGTGTTTCTCACCTTCAGTCTATTGGGGTTTATCTAGAGTCTATCTAAAACCCCAAGCAGAGGGCAGGTCACACTTTTTTGCCCTAAAACAACTCAAGGGCATAAGTGCTGGGAATAACAGTGGCAAGAAGCGCCATTCTGAGTGTCCCTCCAGGAAGAAGTGTCATGCTTCAGGTCACATGCTTTTTTCTGCTTCTATAGTATTGGATAATTGGCAAAGCAGTGATGTGCAGGGTATGATTATAGCCTCAGTAGATACATGGTCCCCGAGCTGTGCAGGTACTACTGCTTTATTTGTGGGATTGCCATACTTTGTCAGGTGCATGCAGTCCTCAGCACAGGGGAAATGTTACTGATATTCTCCTTTTTAATTAGCACTTCAGAAACACATTCTTTCATTTAAGATTTACAGAACACACTCCATTTCTCTTACTGCTTTATAAACAGCAGACTGGAGCTTTCTTTACATAATGTTGTTTTATACACACCATTATCCAGGTTTCTTTATAGCACTCTGTCCGATACTGGAGAATTCCAGGTCATGCTCTACAGAGCACATTTGGCTGCAGTAAATGTATTAAACAAACATAACTAAAATAGAAGTGATGGGCTAATAAGCTGAGGTATGTTTTGGAAACTGCCTTTAAACTACAATCTGTCATCAGCTGTTCAGTGTGCACATAACTATTTATTGCCAATGTGCATTTCCACTTCATAAATCATTACAATGAAAGGTAGCTCTGCTCTACTGTATATCCAGACAGTGCTGTGTAGCCTAGCCAAATTACCTTCCATTTGTGTTATGTGCTTACATATCCAAATAAGAAATGCTATTTGAGAGTGCTGTCTTTCAGCATTTGCAAAATAGATTTCAGACCTGCATGGATTAAAAAGCTTGAGTTCACTTTGAAGTCTATAGGAAACAGACCACACTGTAGGCTGTCTAACTTCAGGTCTCCATCTAAATTTGGTACATTTAAAACAAACATGGTTGCCTCACTAAGCAACATTTGCTACTACATAGGCTATTTTTTTTCATTTCAGAATGTCTATGCATTACTGTATAGTTCAGATTCTCTGTGCTTAAAATATTTTTATTTCATCATTAGTGTGTAATATTTATGCCATCACTGTGTCTGAATTTCAATTACACGCTGACGTTTATCGTTCATATATGCACCTCATATATGTTTTTTGTTTATATATGCAAGTTTGTTCATTTATTGCTCTTATGAATTTTCATTCTGGTTCTGTTATCTGTCAGATTCCAAGATTCCAAAGATGGGACCCACACCATTTCCTAAACTGTATTCTGCCCTTTGCAAGGGGTCTTGCTCCTGCCCCCCCCCCCAACACACACACACACACACACACACACACACACACACACACACACAGAAACACACACACACACACACACACACACACACACACACACACACACACACAGACACACACACACACACACACACACACACACACACACACACACACACACACACACACACACACACACACACAGACACACACACACACACACACACACACACACACACACACAGACAAACACAGACACACACACACACACACACACACAGACAAACACACACACACACACACACACACACACACAGACAAACACACACACACACACACACACACAGACAAACACACACACACACACACACACACACACACACACACACACACGCATACACACACTGTAGGCCACCAGCTGGCTATACACCAGCTGATAGTCCATAGCAGTGTAAATCACATACTATGTGGCAGGTTGGGTCACTAAAAAAAGAACGGCTTTCCTTTCGTAGTTTGCCTTTTGATGCTTTCCCTTTTATGAAGTGCAGCAATCATTAAAACTCATCTTCTTCTGCATGATATGCTCTGATAATGTGCATGTTCTTCCATACAGGAAGATGTAGTGTGAAATGTTTGACACTTTCCTTCCTAACTGACCTTTGGACAACCTTACCAATTTGCCAGACTTAGACAAGGAATAAACATTATTTCCCTTTGGGTAGGGCAAAAGGATCTTGCAGTAGTTAATTTGCTACAGAAAGTCTTCAGATTTCAGTGCCATCTTCACATAAAGAGTCTCTTCACTCATGCAAAGATTCTGTTCTTATTTTGCATTACTTTTTAAAATTATTTATTTTGTTTTTAATAATGCTGAAATGATTATTCAATTGCCAAAGTGATCTGTTACTCTTAGTTTTAATTTAAAAGTCTACATTGCTTAGGGATCTTAATGAATGAATGAATAAATGCATTCATACATAAATACAAACTTACATAGGTTTCCCTACAGATGCTTGAGGTGAAATTGCTCAAGCTTCAATAACACACACAAAAAAAGACAAAACACAACACCGAACATTGTTTCCCCACAGAAAATCATTGCCAGTGTGATTTCTGTATGACAGCAATGATTCACTTATTTTGGAAGATTTTCTTCCTTTATTTGAGTTGGTACAATTGTGGAGTTGGTATATATATATATATATATATATATATATATATATATATTTGGGTCCACTTTTAAATCCCGAAATACAGAAATCTCGAGTTTTAAAATAATGAACCCAAAACACCAAGATTTCCATATCTCGACATTTAAAAGTGGAAAAAAAACATCAATGAACTAAAACAAACTGTTTACAGGGGGGCACCCCTGCACCCCCACACCCCCCTACTTAAATATATCAACTACGAGATTGTACTACAGTGAAGAGAATGGTAAGTGCAACAGGAGCATTACCGTTCTCTTCACTGTAGCGTGATCTCGGAGTTGGTATATTTAAATAGGGGGAGTGTGGGGGGCACAGGGGGGCTTGCCCCCCTGCAAACACTTTATTTTAGCTGTCTGTTTGTTTTTTTCCTACTTTTAAATGTCGAGATACCAAAATCTCAGTGTTTTGGGCTCATTATTTTAAAACTCGTGATTTGGGGATTTAAAAGTGGACCTATATATATATATATATATATTTTTTTTTTTTTTTTTATATAAATATATATATATGTGTGTGTGTGTGTGTGTGTCTGAGGGCTTGCACCCAGATCGGGGGTACAGGGGAACTTGCCCTCTGCAAAGAACAACTATAACTGATTTTTCATCCTTAAGTATTTCAAGCATTTTTTTCATCCTTCGAACTTGTGGTCTTTCAGGAAGTAGGTATTTCATAGCAGAACCGCATAATAGGTATAGACATAAAACTAATGCAGTTAAAATACATTATGAAGTACTTAGACATACTCTGCAATTAACTTTTTAACCATGGCCTTATATGAGAATAAGATAATAATTAACACTAACATGACAAGCCGGTCACAAGTGGTGTCCCACAGGGCTCGGTCCTTGGCCCCCTATTGTTTGGCATCTACTTCTCAGAAGTACAGGCCAACATAGGAGGACTTTGGCTGACAAAGTTTGCAGACGACTGCAAACTGGGCGCCATAGTGGAAAGTGCATCAGACACGGATATCCTTCAGAAGGGACTCACGGAAACAGATAGCTGGTGCCAGAGCCATGGCCTGAAGTTAAACGCCAAAAAATGTATAGTCATACCCTTCGGGAAAAACAAGGTAACCCCAAGCTACCATATAGGTGGCAATCCACTAAGCACAGAAGAGGTTATCAGGGACCTGGGGACCCAGGTTGACAGTGGCCTTTCTTTTGACACTCACATTGCTAAAGTGGTTAGAAAGACCTTCTACATTGCCCACCTGATCATGAAGGGATTCACATCCAGATCTAGTGAGGTTATTGTTCCCCTGTACTCTTCACTTATCAGACCAATGATCGAGTACAATGCCCCATTCGGGATGTATCTCACCCGACATCTGCAGCAATTGGAGAGACCCCAAAAGTTCTTCACCAAAAGGATAAAGGGACTCCAAAATCTGTCATATGCTGCCAGATTGAAGAAACTCCAGCTCTATTCAGTTGCATACCGCCTGCTCAGAGGTGACATGTGCTTGACATACAAGGCCATGTCCAACCCGAATTAATGGACATGCTCCACCTCAAAAATCCAAATCCACCAAAACCACTAGAGCAAGCGACTTAAACCTTAGCACAGATATAAATAGGACGTGCTGGAGGGATAGATTTATCACTCAGAGACTCCCTATGCTGTGGAATAAAATCCCGGTCCATGTGAGGCAGAGCACCTCGCTGACTCTGTTCAAGAGAAATCTAGACCTGTGGATGGGAGATCGTAGGTTTACCCCGGGAATCATCTCTGTGTCACTGCTGGACAGAGGCACAACAAACTAATGGGCACAGTATTTTTTCATATAAGGGGTGGCGTAAGCCACAAAAATTTGGGCTAGGCTTATAAATGCCTTAGGGCAGATAGCCTAGTATAAACCTATGAACCTATGAACCTATGAATATATAACACTACTAGAAAAAATAAGCTCTAGCTTTTTTTATGCAGTCTACTTTGCTTAGCAGAAAAATATATTAATTTATTCATACATTATTTGGGGTCAGTGAGCTGGTAATGGACTCTTTATAGTCATGATATGGATAAAGCCATGTGGTTATAACAGGTGAACATTTGTTCAAAAATATTGTGTGATATTTATGTAGTCTAGCCAATTTATGTTACAGTATGATTTAGCAGAAACATTTTCTTTGAAATTTTTTTGACATTAAGTGGAGATGATAGAAATTAAAACATCATATGAGGAAATGTAGTACTTTCATGAAAGAAGTGAATGTATTTTATGCATAAGATGCATGCTTATGACTGTTTTCATAGGCGTTTACCAGTCTAACAACCACAAGGGCCTATTTAAGCCTAGTATTGCATCCCAAAGTCTGGCAAGTTCTTGTACACTTGATAAGTGTAAGCAGGGGCTTGGGAGAGGACCCACTTACAGGCTACCTATAACCATTAGAGACAGAGGTGCCAAATCAGGGATGAATTTCCTGTTCCCATCCAATTGTCCAAGTTACACTTGAATTGGGTTAGGGAGGAGCTGGGACACATACCTCTCTATCCAGCAGATCCTATTTATATCACAGGCAAGGTTTAAGTCTTTCAAACAGGTAATTCCGCTGATGTTTGTTTTGCGGATATGCAGGAGCTCCATAAGAGTTGGGTCTGTCAATGCCTTGTTTGCCAGGCATAGATCTCCCCTGAATAGCCTATAGACGACAGAATACAGGGACAGAGCCTTGAGGTGCTTTGTATAATGCATGTTATTTACTCCCCATATTCTTTTAGTGAGGAACCTCTGGATGTTCCAGTTGTTGAATATGCCTGGTTAGGTACATACCAAAGGGGAATTCTATTCAATGACACGTCTGATGAATGCCAAATACAGTGGAAGAATGACTTCCTTGGACCCAGTCACCTTACCTTTGTTTATAAGTTGTGCAACACAGAATAATTTCCTCACTGCTGTAGACATGTGATGGTCAAAGGCAACATTACTGTATATGTATGCCCCTAAGTCCCTGACTACTGGTCTAAGGGGTGTGGTGCCAATATGATAATTACTGGGGTGGATGGCTTCCTGAAGGGAGCTATTATGCATTTCTTGGAATTTAGTTCTAGTCCATAACTCTGGCACCAGTTGTTTTTCTGTGTCAGCCCTTCCTCGAGAACATTTGTCTTAATGTGGGATTCAGTGACAGTTCCTAATTTGCAATCATGTGCAAACTTAGTTAGCCAGAGGTCATTGGCACTGGCCTTGACTTCAGAGAAGTACATGCCAAAATGGAGCAGTCTCAGGATGAAACCCTGCAGGACTCTACTTGTGACTGGCTTCTTTGTAGAGGTGGACTCCTCAGTTCTAACCTCCCGAGTCCAGTCTGTGAGCAAGTTGGCTATCCACTGGGTGAAATAAGGGTTTGTACCTAATCTCTTCAGTTTGTCAACAATGCCCAAGTTGGATATTGTATCAAATGCCTTTGCCAGGTCAAAGCAGGCAGTGTGAACCAATTTCCCCTCATCCATCCATCACTTTGGTGACCTTCTCAAAGAAGTCCACCAAGTTCAGTAGACATGACCTGCCCTGGGCAAAACCAGACTGGGTTGGGTGCAGTGTCTGGAGGTGTGGGGCTTTCAAGTTTTATTTTTACTTCAAAAGAGACCATTTTGTTGTTTGATCTTAAAAGAGAAGACATTACACTGTGGGATGTGCAGCACTCTCCCATATTAGTGAGTGCCAGATCCACTATGGCTGTACCCATGGCTGGTGTATTGACATTCTGGTCCAGGGAGTTTGTGTTTACAAAATCCAGGAATCTCTCTGCCTGTACAGTTTGTGTTGTATATGATTCCCAGTTAATTCCTCCATGAATATGATATTGGTTTGGATGATGAGTGTTTCCAATAAGTTTAAATAAATGTTATGAGCTTCCTGAGTCAAAAAGGGGGACCTGTAGCTTGCAAGGAAGTGGTATGGGATTTTGCCTGTGGTGATCTGAATGTGGAGAAGCTCAAGTGCATTGTCCTTGTGATGTCCCTGCTCTGGGCCAGTAACCATGGAGCCTCAATCCTCACCACTGACACTGGTAAGGGACATTCACTTGGAACAAAGATAGATAAACACAGTGTTTCCAGATGTAGATCTCTCCACCAAGCACAATTTCCCTTAAGAGCACACAGGGAGCACACTCCATTCTGGGGTGGGGTTTTCCTTTCCAGGCCCTAAATAAGACTCACCACTGACACAGCTGTAGAGTTGAGTTCCAAGCCACATCCTCTACCATCTTCTCCATGAAACCAGTGTTCTGTGTCGCTGCTCCAAGTAGCTGACACACATACTCTTTGAGATTTGATTTTCACATACAAACACACACACACAAACACCTGGGAAAGACTGGCACAGATTTACCAGATATGCCCCCTCTGCCTAGACTATAAGATAGATACTGCCACCAGAACACTCCAAACCCAGCTACTCTAAGACTATTGCAAATGTACCAAATTATACTGAGTAAAATTAATGCTAATACAAATTGTAGTGTTTGACCAATGCAGCAAGGCTTTCAGGATCAGCCACAGTTTCACCAAATAAATATAAGTAATCCACAATGAAACATTTACATATATTTAATAATAAATAATAAAAGAACATGAAAATACTAAATATCTATTTACAATAAACACCAGAGTTTCAGCCACAGGAGATATTAAAAATAACACAGATGGAAAGGTTCAAACAAATACAGAAAAAAAATACTTAAGTAATCTCACTATATTTTCCTGTCTGACTAAAGAATTACTGTTCCCTAGTTCACTCACTAAAGCAAGGCAAGATGAAATTGGTGTGTGGTCCTTCTTTGTCAGGTTTCACAAACAGACTGCCCTGAGACTTCTGTTTCATCTAGTACTAAAATATAATTTCAGTGCTGGCTTACAGAATGACATCACACACATCTGGTCATCTGACTTCTGATTCCCACACCACCCCTTTGCTAGTAGCTGAACCAGAATCTAGCACATATTTGACATAATACACACACATAGAGCTTTGCTAAGATTTCTTATAGCATCTGGAAGCCATATAACCATTTCAAAAACTTCCACCCTTCCATGGTAGCAATTAGTTCACCCCTAAGGACAATACAGTAGAATTCCTAGTCCTGGTTTTCATGGACATTTTTTCTCTGGCATAAACCAGGTAATTTAATTTCAGATGATTTTTCAAAGTTAGCTGGACTGAGATTAACCTTTTCTCTACCAGTATCCTCTGTTACAGTATATTCATTTCAAGAGTTATAATACAGTCTGACAAACAGGTGTATTTCTTTTCTGTCCAGCAGGACCAACTGTTAGTATATTTTTAAAACAAGCAGCTTTACAAATACATTTTCAACACAAGCACCTGCACAAATCAGTTTGATATACAAATGACATATAATTCTTTACAAAACTCCAGCTAGCTATGCTGGCAGATGTTACACATCCACTGCCCTACTTCTCCTGGCATAGCTGTCAATACCTTACATCATCACATCTCTTCCCCCTTTGAAAACCCAAGCTAGTTTTTCAAGTGACCCTTGAGAAATGTGGCTTGAAGGGACATGAGCCTGTCTGGGAACACATAAACCCATACCCTGTTTTGAGAACCCATCTGTACTGTCATAGCATATGCCTGCAACCTTATGTTCCACCTTAATAATATTTTGCTGGCTGGCTGGCTTGACATAGCCATGTTAAAGGACTGTAGTGTGCAACTACAGTGAATTTCCTTCCATACAGTTAGGGTTGAAGTTTCTGCAGTGCTTATACCATGGCTAGGCATTTTTTTTCTACTGCTGCATAACATTCCTCACTCAGTTGGAGTCTACAGTTCAGATATACAACTGGGTGCCCTTCTCCCTCTGAGGAAAGCTGGCTGAGTACAGCCTCCACCCCATGGTTCGAAGAATCCACCTGCACAACAAATTCTTTGCTGTAATTTGGACTGGCAAAAACAGGGGTCCTCCCAAAGCCCCTTTAAGCTTTTGGAATACCTGCTCGCAGGCTGAGGTCTGCACTACCTTATCTGGCCTGTTTTCCTCAACAGGTCTGTGAGGGAAACAGCTATTGTACCAAAATTGGGAATGAACTTTCTATAGTACCCAGCTGTCCCCACAAATGCCCTCACCTGCTTTTTGGTAACAGGGGCAGGCCATGACTGAATAGCTTCCACTTTGGCAGATTCTGGCTTGATCTTACCACTCCCCACTCTATGACCCAGGTAGGAGACCTCTACCATACCCACCTGACACTTACTAGGCTTAATGGTCAACCCTGCCCTTTGCAGTCTGCCCAAGACCTCCCTGACATGCTGAAGGTGCTCTTGCCAGGAATGGCTATAGCTAGCAGTGTTATCCAGGTAAGCAAGGGCATACTCTCCTGCTAAGATATGAGCTACCAGCCTCTGGAAGGTTGCTGGGGCATTTTTCATCCCAAAGGGCATCTTCATGAACTCGTATAATCCAAAAGTAATCAAAAAGGCTGACTTCCCTCTCTATAGATGTGTCAAGGGCACCTGCCAGTAGCCCTTGGTCAGATCAAGAGTGGTGAGATACTTATCCCCACCCAGCTTCTCTAAGGCTGCATCTATCCTAAGCATGGGGTAAGCATCTGACTATGTGTGGCTATTTAATTTTCTGTAGTCCACACAGAACCTGGTGCTGCCATCTTTCATTGGTACCAGCACCACTGGGGAGACCCAGGGATTGCTGAACTCCTGGATTGCCCCCAGTTCCATCATTTCCTCTATCTCCTCCCCAGAGTCTGCCTGACTTGCTCAGACACTGTGTAAGGGGCCTGCTTGATAGGCCTTTGGGATTCTCGATACACATGGTGCTACCCAGGTTTCCCAGTGAACATGCCCCCAAACTCCTGTAACACAGCTTGGATTTCTCAAACCTGGTTAGGGGATAGCCACTATGACATTGCTATTCCTTCCACTGAGGTGTCAGTCCAAGCCTCGCTGAGATCAGTCACCAGGCCACCGCCTCAGACTCCTCTTGCCATCTACTGCAAATACTCAGCACTAGAGCCTCCCTATCATGGTAAGGCTTCATCATGTTAACATGGTACAATGTGCACCCCTGCCTCCTGCCTAGCAGGTTTACCATGTAATTAACATCACTGACCTTCCTTACTACTTTGAGGAATCCCTCCCAAGCTGCCTGCAGCTTACTGTGTCTGACAGGAATGAGAACCATAACCTGCTGTCCCACAGCATACTCTTGGGATCGAGCATTCCAGTCATATCAGACCCACTACTGGACCAGTAATCAAGGAGACTCAGTCCTCACCACTGGCAACAGTGGGGGACATACACTGAGATGATAGTAAGTACACACACAGTACTTCCAGAAGCAACTCTCTACATCAAGTGCAATTTCCCTTAAGAGCACACAAAGACATCAGTCAGTCCAGGGCTGGTTTCTCTCTCTCTTTTTCCAGCTCCCCAGTAAGATTCCCCACTGGCACAGCTAAAGAGTTGAGATCTCAGCTGAGTGGCCAAGGTAAGACCTCCAGCACCCTCTCTGTCCAACCAGTGCTTTGTGTCCCTGCCCAAGTAGTTGACAAACACACATGCACACACACATGCACACACACACACACACACACACACACGCACACGCACACGCACACGCACACACACACACACACACACACTTTGAGGTTTGATTTACATACACAGACACACCTCGGAAAAGCTGGCATAGTTTTACTAGCTATGCCCCCTTTTGCCCAGACTATAAGGTAGTTATCACTGCCACCAGCCAACTCCTACTTTAAGGCCCTTAACAGAGGGTGTCCAATATTTCTGTGTAATATTAATATTAATACAAATGGTAGTTTGACCAAGAGCAAGGCTATTAGGAGTGGCCCACACAGTATCACCAAATAAATATGCAAGTACTCTCAAAACTTAAATATTTCTAGACAGATCAGCCACAATGAAAGGTTCAAATATATTTAATAATAAACTAGCACAGACGAACGAAAAAATAAAAAGCAAACTATAAAAAAGAAAAAATGTAGGACTGTTGTGAGCAAAAAAAAAACAATTTTGTGGGGGTTTTTTGCTCACAGCAGTCCTCCAGTTTTGCTTTTTTATAGTTACATTTAATAATAAATAATAAAAGAACAAGAAAATACTTGGCATATATTCACAGTGACATCAGAGTTCAAAATCACAGGAAATATTTAAAACAGCATTGCAGGACAGTCTCAAAAAAATAAAGAAAAATGTTTAAACTAAGCTTTGCTATATTACTGACTATATCTGAGAGAATTATACTATTCCCTAGTAACTTACTTCATCAGAGCAAGGCAGATGTTGTGGTGAATGGTTCTTGTCAGGTCCAAGACAGAACACAAAATGCACTGTCTCTCTCAGAGACTTCTCAAATTAATAACTCAAATGTTACTGCTGGGATTGCTTGCAGAACATTATTTATTATCATCTGACGCTAACTGAGGTGAAACCCCTACTGCTGGAAGCTGGCAGTATTTAGCATCTATCTGTGAAAATGCACAGACAGCAGGTCTTTGGCAGATGCTGGAAATCATAAAACAATTGCATTCCTTCATACTTTCAGAGGTAGTAATTAGTTCACTCTGAAGACAATACAGAAAGTTTCTCAGCACAGACATTATGTCTCCAGCCTAGCCTATAAAGTAATTTAATTTCAGCTATTTTTCTGAAGTTAACCTCCTGAATTTCCAATTTCCATTGTTAAAATATATACATTTAAACAGTTACAATAGCGCATGTACATTTCTGTTCTCTTCCAGCAAGGCACACTGTGGTTGCATTTTAAGCACAAATACTTTATAAAATACCTTTCTAACACACGTCTGTACAGACCAGTTTGATATACACATGACATACAGTTCTAATACAGTTGTAACACAAGCATCTTACATAAATCATGTTGATATTCACAAATGACATATAATTATTTACAAAATTCCAGATAGCTGTGCTGGCAGTATCCCCCTTTGTCATACTAGGTTCTTCTGGGCCAAGCCCATGAGATCCCTAAGCCTTGTCCTGGTATCCTCCCCGATGAGCTAAGTGACCATCTCCTCACTTACATAGTTAAGCATAAAGCCATTAATCCACAACAACCCTTACTCAGAAAAGTCAGAAGCAAAAAAGACCTTGAACCTGTCAATTTCCAATTGGAACTTAGCTCCTGTAATTGGTCTATGCTCAAGCGTCTCCCCTTAGAGGAGGCAGTTACCTATTTTAACAATAAATTTCTCGAAATCCTGGATCTACATGCACCTGTCTGCTTAAAGCGAGCAAAAGGAAAAACCGCACCATGGCTCTCTAAAGAGTCTAGACTAAAAATTACCAGCAGAAATAAACTGGACTACATGGCACACCACTAAAGACCCCCATGATCATGTTAAATACCGGCACACTAGGAATGAAACTAAATGATTAATCTTACAGGACAAAAAACAATACTACTGTAAATTACAGACAGCTAACCAGAACAATCCTCAGAAGTTCTGAGCTGGGCTGAACAATCTATTTCATCCTGGAAAAAATCTATACCTACCCCCACTGCCAGCACTGATAAACCCCCAGAGATGGTTGCAGATAGTTTTAACCATTTCTTTACTGAAACGACTCAAGCCATAGCCACCCAGTTACCTCCCAGCTCCCCCGGCCCTGACATTACCACCACTAAAAATCATCTCACATTTAGCTTCAAACCAGTGTCCACATCACTTATCTGTAAATTGATCAAAAAATTAAAACCCACCACGCTCTCTGCTGACCAACTCCCTGCTGAGTACATACAAATAGCAGCAGATGCCATTGCCTATCCAATTTCAATTCTAATCAACTGCACCATATCAGAAACTAACATTCCCACCATATGGAAAACATCCTATGTAATCCCACTACATAAAGGAGGTTCCTCAACTGAATATTCCAATTACAGACCCATAGCTACACTCTCAACTCTAGCAAAAATCATGGAAAATGTATACACAAACAATTCATGAACCACCTAATCCAAAATCGCCTCTTAGCTAATACCCAGCATGGTTTTCGTCCACACCATAGCACAACCTCAACCCTAATGACTTTTACCAATACCATAAACAATAACAGTAACAATAATCTCAGATCCTCTGCCCTGTTCTTGGATCTTTATTAGGCATTCAATATGGTCGATAACCAACTTCTGATTCATACCCTGCAAACTTTCTATCTAGATTCTAAAGCCCTGCATTGGTTCACATCCTACCTTAATGGGAGACAGCAGGCTGTCCTCTGGTAGAACAAGCTCTCTAAACTACTACCAAACACCCTTGGAGTACCTCAAGGTTCCATATTAGGACCCCTCCTGTTTTCCATATTTATTAATGACCTGCCAACCATCATACCAAATGTCAGCTGTATCCAATATGCTGACAACTCCACGCTGATCTGCTCAGCTACATCTTCCACAGACTTGAGGACTGCTACCCAGTCTACCTTCTATACCATAGAAAACTGGATCTCCAAGCGCCGGCTACTACTTAATTCCAAAAAATACAAAATGTTCTTATTCTCACCAACCCAAAAGTCTGCTCCCTTCTCCTTTACCATAAATGCAAAAGATGGGACAGTTATCTCCCCTGACCTCCATATGAAATTACTGGGTGTCATTATTGACAATAACTTAAAATGTGACCTACATGTGAGTCATACAATCAAGAACATCAATAAAAAACTTGGGTCACTCTATAGAATTAAGGCCTTCCTTACCCCACCAGCTAAGATGGCCATTGCTCGCTCCCACCTTATTTCAACACTTTTATATGCCCCCCCTTCTCTACAATCTAAACAAATCTGAACTTAATAGACTCTCAACCTGTTATAATCACATTGCCAGGTTCGCCACAGGCCTGCCATTTAGAACCCACCACTGCATCAACCTCAAACAGCTTGGGTGGCTGGAACTTCCCAATCTAATCCAATATAATCTGCTGATCATGGCTAACAAAATCCTCTATAACCCAGATATACACCAGCCCTCAAACATATTATCCTCCCCCATAACAATCCAAGACTACTCCGATCCTCGAATAAACTACAAATTCAGATGGTTAAAATTAACAATGCAGCTGGGAATACCCCCCTCGCAAACTCAGCAGGTAGAGCCTGGAACGTACTTCCAGACGATATTACTTTGCTCTCCTCCCTAGGCCAATTTGAAGCTAAAATCAAACAACATCTGGCATTAAACTGGCTATGCCACTGCAACAAGCCTGGCTAAATATTCAATATGATGATGATTTATCCATTTAACTAGCTACTGTTAAATTTCTCCTGACTACAATCAGAGGTAACTTTTATCCTGCAATCCTGTTTTTTCATGTTTACCTTTGTATTTGTTAGAATGACTATATGTTTAATTATGTCTTATCAGTCATTTAATGTAATTGTATTCATTGGAGCTTATCTCCCTGGACCTCCGCTGAAAATGGACATCGATCCAGTCGGACTATCCTGGTCAACAAATGTAAAATAAAAAAAAAAATAAAATAAATTAAAAAATAAATAAAATTCCACAATAGACTCCTTGTGGGATTCACACTCACCCTACCACTCATCATGAATCAAATCTAAAGGCCCCCTCACCCTTTGCCTATACAACAACTGAAAAAAATGTGGATTCCTGGGGTACCTCTCTGTATGCAAACAGCAGATGGGGAAAATATTTGCCCTTCTTTCTATTAAACTGGTGTACAAATGCTCATAGCATGGTCTTTAGTGTAGAGTTTAACCTCTCCACAAGACCATTTGTCTGAGGGTGATGGGGTGGTCTTTAGGTGCTTCACCCCACAGCACTCCAACATACAGGCCAGCAGGTCTGACATGAAATTGGCACCTCTGTCAGTCAGTATTTCTCTCAGGAAGCCTACCCTGCTGAAAATCTCTAACAAAGCATTTGCCAGCTTCTCTGTCTTGATGGAGGACAGAGCCATTGTCTCAGGGTTATCTAGTAGCATAATCTACTACCACCAGGGTATACTTCTTTCCCTGTGGAACTTAGGTACTCAGAGGCCCCACAATATCCATAGTTACCCTTTGAAATGGCTCCTCAATCACAGACAAAGGCATCAAAGGAGCTTTGACCTTGTCTCCTGCCCTACCTACTTTTTGGTACTGCTCACAAATCCTGAAGTGCCCTGTTCCATCCCTTTTAATCCCAGGCCAATAAAGGTTCTGCATAATACATCTCTTCGTACACTTTATGCCCATATGACCTACTAAAAGAATGTAATGGGCTATGGCTAGAAGTGCCAGACAGAAGGCTCTCGGTACTACCAGTTGCTATATTACCCCACCCTCTAGCCCTCCCTCAGGGGTCCACTCTCTATACAGTAAACTTTTGTTCCGGTATACAGACTCCTCCTTTGTTTGAGGATCAGGTGCCTCCCTAGCTACATCCTTCAAGCCTCTTAGTGCAGGGTACGAAAGCTGAGCCTGTCTCAACTCTACCTTGTGGCCCTTTCCAGAACTCCTTCCACAGGAAGTCTGGTATCCTTTGACAGCTTTGCCTCACTGTCAGCCTGGGCACTACCACTCATCTCTGCCCTCGCAGTCACTCCATCCATGGGAACATCAGTACCTATCTCTCCAACCCTGACTGCATATAAAGGCATGCACACAAGGTACTACATTATCAAAATCATTCCCTATCAGGACATCTTCAGGGATATCCTAAAACATACCAACTTGCTTGCTTCCTTTTCCACCCTCCCAGTCAAGGTGAATCCTGGCCAAAGACATTTGGAATGGGGTCCTTCCTAAAGCTTTGATTAGAATGGACTGCACAAGCAACTACTGCTCCTCTTTAACAACTTAAGGATTCACAATGGTTATGTCAGAGGTTGTGTCTCTCTTAGCAGAAGCCTGTTTCCATCCACTAAGATAAGACTTAAACTCCAGTGATAGTCTTGTACCCCTGTTTACCAATAGCCACTGGCTATTCCTACTTGCTGGCTCCCCCACCTTTTGTTCCTCACTTTGCTTCTGTGGACATCTGTATACTACATGGCCCACTGGTTACATTTAAAACATCGAATCCTTGCTCCTGGCCATGCACCTGAACTAGTGACCTCCCAAGTTACTGGTGGGTTCTGTTGACGTGGTTTAGGCTGCCCATTATGGGTTCCCTTGTATCCATGTGCAGCATTGAGTGTCCCCTGCTTGTGCAGGGGTGCCCTCCTTGCTAAGTAGCGATCCCCTTTTCTCCCCAGCTCATCTGCAGAGTTACACTCCTTGTCTGCTAACCAAATTCTCATATCCTCAGGCAAAGGGCTAAAGGCTTGTTCCCTCACCAAAAGGTCTGCCAGCCTTTCAGAAGTGGTGACCTGACACCCACTCACCCACCTATGTAAATAACTGCTTAATTCAGCAATATAATCACATACACTTTCCTTTGCCTTGTCTCTATGCTCACAAAATGTTTTTTTCTGTAAGCTGCAGGTGTTAACTTAAAACATTCCATTAAACATAGTTTAACTTTATCATAGTTTAAGCAATCAGTATCAGACAATTTAGAAAAAGTAGTTCTAGCTTAATCATGAAGTCAGGGGGTCAGGAAACGTACCCAGAGCCCTTGGTCCACATTATACTGTTTACATACTCTTTCAAATATATGAATAAAACTATCAAAGTTATCACCCTCTGGAAACTGTGGAAGAAATCTACTGATCTTTATTGCTTTTGGGGTTTAGTTATTCCCTTCCCCATTAACTCCATAAACCTGATGAAGAGTCAGCATCCCCCTCTCATGTTGACGATGCTTCTCATTTTCTTCAGCCTCCAAATGCTGCAGTCTCTCTGCTGATTCTAATTCCAGATGTTTTGCCTACTGCAGTCTCTCATTTTCTTCAGCCTCCAGACACCACAGTCTCTCATTTTCTTCAGCCTTCAAATACTGCAGTGTTTCTGCTGATTCTAATTCCAATCATTTGGCCTCCAGTTCAAGTCTCTTTAACTCCAGATGTTTTTTTAAGTCTTCTGACAAAAATGTGAGCTGTCCTGTTTCTGAGGGCTAAAAATCCCCATTACCGGACTGGTTGTCTTTCTGGTTGCTTATTCAGGCTCCAGTTGCAATTAAGTCTGAAATCATTTCCTCTTTAGTCAGGTCAGCATACACCAGTCCTTTGGCTTCACATACCTTGGCCAACTAGTTATTTGTCAGCTTGCCATAATCCTCTGCTGACATCTTTGCCTGCTTCCCTGACTAAACTAAACTAACAAAAATAAATAAATAAAACTGTTTAGAAATGAAACTCTACATGTTTACCTTGTGGCTGCTGTGACTAAAAACACCTTCAGTGACAACTGCCTACAGGCTACAAAAGTTCAATTAATATCCACACCACTGCTCACCAATATGTGATGTACCTGCTCTGGGCCAGTAACCAAGGAGCCTCAATCTTCACCACTTACACTGTTAAGGGACATTCATTTAGAACAAAGATAGATACAGTATTTCTAGATGCAGTTCTCTGCACCAAGCACAATTTCCATTAAGAGCACACAAGGAGCACACTCCATCCTGGGGCTGGATTTCCCTCTCCAGGCCCCAAATAATACATACCACTGACACAAATGCAGAGTTGAGTCCTCAGCCTAGTGTTCCAAGCCAAGTCTTCCACCACCCTCTTTGTGAAACCATTTGGGTTTCCCTCTCCAGGCTCCAAATAATACTCCCCACTGACACAGCTGTAGAGTTGAGTCCTCAGTCTAGTGTTCCAAGCCAAGTCTTCCACCACCCTCTCTGTGAAACCAGTGGTCTGAGTTCCTGCTCCAAGTACCTGACACATACACTCTTTGAGATTTGATTTTCACACACACACATCTGGGAAAGGCTGACACAGATTTACCAGCTATACCCCATATGGCCAGATTATAAGATAGATACTGCCACCAGAACACTCTAAAGCCAGCTACTCTAAGGCTCTGGCAAGGGTACCCAATTATACTGAGCAAGCTTAATACTAATATAAGTGTTTGACCAATGCAGCAAGGTTTTCAGGAAAATCCAGTGTGTCACCAAATAAATATTAGTACTCTCAAAGGTTAATATATTCTCTAAAAGACCAGCCACAATGAAAAGTTTGCATATATTTAATAATAAATAATAAAAGAACATGAAAAGACTAAATATCTATTTAATATAAACATCAGAGTTTCAATCACAGGAAATATTAAAAATAACACAGATGGAAAGGTTCACACAGATACAGAAAATAAATACTTAATTAATCTCACTATATTTTCCTGACTGACTAAAGAATTACTGTTCCCCCGTTCACTTACTAGAGCAAGGTAAGATGAAGTGGGTGTGTGGTCCTTTTTTGTCAGGTTTCACAAACAGACTGCCCTGAGGCTTCTGTCTCATCTAGTATTAAAACATCATTTCAGTGTTGGCTTAGAAAATGACATCACAAACATCTGATAATCTGACATCTGGTTCCCACACTACCGCATTTACTAGAAGATGAACCAGAATCTAGCACAGATGTGGCATATTACACACACATAGAGCTTTGCTAAGATGTGTTATAGCATCTGGAAGCTATAACATATTTCCAAAATGTCCACACTTCCAGGATAGCAATTAGTTCACCCTTAAGGGCAATGCAGTAGGATTCCTAGTTCTGGTTTTCACAGACATTTTGCCTCTGGCCTAAACCAGGTAATTTATTTTCAGACTATTTTTCAAAGTTAGCTGGGCTGAGATTGACCTATTCTCTTCCAGTATCCCCTGCTACAATATATTCATTTCAACAGTTACAATAGAGTATGACATACAGGTGCATTTCTTTTCTTTCCAGCAGGACCAACTGTTGGTACATTTTTAACACATGCACCTTTACAAATGCATTTTCAACACAAGCACCTGTACAAATCAGTTTGATATAGAAATGACATATAAGTCTTTTCAAAACTCCAGCTAGCTATGCTGGCATATGTTACACATCCACTGCCCTACTTCTCTTGGCATAGCTGGCAATACTTCACATCATCATAGTACTATTTAACCAACCTTCAGGTATGTTTATTTTTGATGTGAATCAAGACACCTCTGCCTTTTGTTCCTGTCTGTGTAGTAGCTGGTCAAAATGTACAGAAGGCATTATAACCTTGCATTTTAAGTGCTCTGCCTGCAGCTTTATACCATGTCTCAATGACCACGCAGACAGCAGCATTCTCTAGGGTGAAGAGAGCTTGTAGGGAGTAGATTTTCTTGTTTAGACTCCTAGCATTGAGCAGTACCACCTTTAGATTTCCTTGGTTTTGATTTGCTATGTCAGAAGTACTTTCAGTGTGGCATTGCCTAAAAAAGACAGTATGGGGAGAACAATGTTTTAGCTTATATTTGAAAGCCTAGAGGGGAGAGGTACAGACCATCCCAGGCAGAGCAGCGTGATTTGTAAGAACTTAAAATTCCTTAGTTTACAAATCAATATTTTAACATAGATTGTTAGATCTTTTACAACATTATAAAAATGGGTTTTGCCATCATGAACTAAGTTGCACTTGACATTTTTTGAAGTAACCTTGTTGCCATACTCCTTGTAACCATCAAACTCTCTCTTCCAGCTATATGACTGGCCCATTCGTTAACCGCTTAGAAAGAGCACTACAGCTCATTTTTTTCATAGGGGATAAGGGGCAAGCAGACTGGAAACAGGGCAATCATCCATGAGGTCAAGATGGGTCATCATCCATGGGGAGGAGGAGGAACAGTCCTATCATTCATGAGAAGGAGGAGGAGCAAGGCCATTATCCATGAGGAAAAGCAGGAGCAGGGCCATCATCCATGAGGAGAGGCAGCAGCAAAGCTATCATCCATGAGGAGGAGGAGGAGCAGGAACATTAACCACATCCATGAGTAGGAGGAGGAGCAGAGCTATCCATAGGGAGGAGAAGTAGGGCCATCATTCATGAGGAGGAGAAGCAGGGCCATCATCCATGAGGAGGAAAAGCAGAGCCATCATCCATCAGGAGGAAGAGCAGGACCATCAACCATGAAGAAAGGGAGGAGCAGTTCTTTCATTCATGAGTAGGAGGAGGAGCAGGGCCATCCATAGAGAGGAGAAGCAGGGCCATCATCCATGAGGAGGATGAGGAGGAGCAGGGCCATAATCCATAAGGAGGAGGAGCAAGGTCATCATCCATGAAGAGGATGAGGAGGAGGAGCAAGGCCATCATCCATGATGAGGAGGAGGAACAAGGCCATCATCCAGGAGGAGCAGCTGGCTTTTTGCATTAAGGGTCTATTCCCACTGTGCATGCCTGGCACCCTGCTCAAGGATGGGCATGGAATGGGCATAAAAGATGACATGTCACTCACTTCTGAAAGTGGCACAGACCATCAAGAATATCCTCCCTCTTGAAGCCAGCTACCCATATTATCTCTGGGCTCCACTGGGGACTCTAATATTGGACCATGCACCCCATGAGCATGCCCCCCACCCCTCTTCTAGAAAAGAGGTGAACTGAACAAGTGCCACCATTTTTCTTTCCCCTACTTTCTCCTATCCCAGCCTCAAGAAGCATCTGAGCTTCAAATTGAGCTTGAGTCACAAAAGCCATAGTCAGGGCTTTATCCATTCATGTCTTTGGGGTTAGCTTTATCTGATCACATTTTAAAGAGTAATCATTTCTTTCATCTCTAATCATACCGCATAAAGTTATCATCAGCTACTTTTCAGCCACTACATGGACTACATGAAAAGAGACATAGAGGAGCTCTCTGAGCATGTAGCCCAGGCCGGTATGACCCTGACCTTGAGTAGCATCTTACCCTCACCAAGAATTATGCCACAATATGAAGACAAGATGATCAATTTCAACAATTGGCTTAAGTATTGGTGTCATTCAAAGGGGATCCAATGCCTGTCAGCCTGGGATGACATGCTCGACAAGCCACGATGCTTCGCTAGGGATGGTTTGCACTTGTCACCCCTGGGCTTTGGGATATTGGCAAAGGCTCTTGCTACCCCCATAGCACCTTTTTTAGGCAAGGCTCAAAAGACAAATCCACCTCCATAGGTATCACAAGGGATAAGAAACTAAGAGTAATGCTACTCAACGCCAGAAGTCTAAACCTCAAGATGCATGCACTCAAAACTCTCCTTAGCATGGAGAACATCGATATCTGTGCAGTAACAGAAACCTGGTTCAAGGCTCCCAAGAGCAACCCAGCACTACCAGGTTATACCTCATACCATGCTTTTCGGCCCCAAAACTTGGACCGAACCACAAAAGGAGGGGGAGTATCAATATTCGTCAAAGATACCCACACCTCCAGGTTGATGGCAAAGCATGAAGCATCAGAGACTATCCATGTGCAACTAACAGTGGGTAAAACTGCCTTCCAGTTTATAGCCTGCTACAGATCACCCTCCCAAACCCAGGAACCCCACTCGGCCTTCCTGAGAACACTGGAAAATATGAAGGTCTCTCCAAACACCATTATATTGGGTGACTTCAACTACCCAAACATAGACTGGGAGCATTACTCTAGCTCCAACACCCTAGCCCAAAGGTTCCTAGAATTTATAAACTCAAATGCTATGGAATAACTTGTTACCACTCCCACAAGAGGGGAAAACATACTGGACCTAATCATCACTAACATGGGGACTCTACGCTTCAGACCAGAAGTGTATCCCTCACTGGTAAGATCAGACCATAAACTAATCTCACTGGATATTCACATCCCGACCCCACCCTCTGCCCAGAAAACCACAGTGAAAAACTTCTCTAAAGCAAATTTCACACTCCTCAAAACCGAGGTAGAATCATTCAAAGCCCCCGGGCCTGTGGAAAATACGGCCCAGACCGCAGAATCCTTTATAAACGCATTCTATGAACACCTTCAGGAATCCATGGATCATGTAATCCCAAATAAAACCAAGACCCAATCCTCAAAAGGCAGACGTCCTGTCTGGTGGACCCCAGCCATAAACAAACTATACAATAGAAGGAGGAAGCTACTACATGATAGAGCAAAATCCCAAAAAGGGAAGGCATCTCTGATCAGTATTAGCAAAAAACTACAGGCACTCATAAAATCGTCTAAGGCCAGCTTTGAGAGAAAAATTGCATAGGACACTAAGGATAATCACAAGGCTTTCTTTAGTTATGTTAGTAACCTGGGTGGGAATTCCCAGATGTGCTCAGAATTAGTCCAAAATGACAAAAAATACACCGAACCCACAGACATTGCCAACATGCTAGCTGACAGGTTCAGCGCAAACTTCTCCCCCCCTCCCCACCAAAAGGGCAAATATCTATCCCAGCAGAGTGCTGCCCCCCTGACATCTCAGATGCTCAGGTAAAAGCCGCCCTCTCCAAAGCAAAAAACACAGCATCAATGGGACCAGACGGTGTCCCGGGCTGCATCCTACATGAACTCCAAGAAGAGCTAAACCCAAACATAAAACTACTGTTCAATCTCAGCCTTACTACAGGATATGTACCCAAAGAGTGGTGTACAGCAACAGTGGTCCCTCTCCACAAAGGTGGTGCCTCAACGGATCCTGGAAACTATCACCTCATAAGCCTGACTAGCTTGGTCTGCAAAGCTATGGAAAGGATCATCATGGACCTCATAAATAAAGATATTGGGGACCTACAGACACTGGATCCTACCCAGTTCGGCTTTGTTAAGGGCAGATCCTGCTTCTTAAACCTGGTCAATTTCTTTGAAACAGTCACCAAGGCCACTGACGAAGGGAAGGTGGTCCACACAGCCTACCTGGACCTCGCAAAAGCCTTCGATACAAACACTCGGGCATTATAGATAAGCTCACCAGCTTAAATATAAACCCCTATGTCTCTAGATAGGTTGCAAACTGGTCAAGGACAGAACCCACATGGTTAGAATTGCTGGAGCCATGTCAGACTCCAAACCAGTTACAAGTGGCGTCCCACAAGGCTCAGTCCTGGGACCTCTCTTGTTCAGTATATATTTCTCGGAGGTACAGGCCAACATGGAAGGACTGTGGCTGACCAAGTTCGCAGATGACTGCAAACTGGGTGCCATAATCGACTCTCCAGCCAACACAAGCATCCTCCAAAAGGGCCTCATAGAAACAGACAACTGGTGCCAGAGCCATGGCCTCAAGCTAAACGCCAAAAAGTGTATAGTCATTCCCTTTGACAAAAATAAAGTGCCCACAAATTACCACATAGGTGGTAATTCATTAAGTACAGAAGAAGTAATTAGGGACTTGGGGACCCAAGTTGATGGCAATCTCTCATTTGACAACCACATGGCCAAAGTGGTTAGAAAAACATTTTATGTAGCCCACCTAATCATGAAGAGATTCACATCTAGATCAGGGGAGGTCATCGTGCCTCTTTACTCATCCCTCATCAGGCCCATAATTGAGTACAATGCCCCTTTTGGGATGTACCTTACCAGACACCTGCAGCAACTGGAAAGACCCCAAAAGTACCTCACCGAGAGGATCAAAGGGCTCAAACAGATGCCATATGCTGCCCGGTTAAAGAAACTCCAGCTCTACTCAATGGCATACCGCCTGCTCAGAGGCGATCTGTGCCTGACGTATAAAGCCATGTCCAACCCAGAATTAATGGACATGCTGCACCTCAGAAAATCCAAATCCCATTGAGCCACGTGCTTGAGAGACTTGAACCTCAGCACTGAAATAAATAGGACATGCTGGAGAGACAGATTCATAACCCAGAGGCTCCCTTCACTCTGGAATAAAATCCCAGTCCAGGTTAGGCAGAGTCCCTCATTGACTCACTTCAAGAGGAATCTTGATGAGTGGATGGGAGATCATAGGTTTACCCCGGGTATCACTTCTGTGTCACTGTTAGACAGAGGTACAGTATACTAACCTCGAAAAAGGGCATAGCAAAATTAATTTAAAATGGGTGGCGAAAGCCAAACACACTCTGGCTAGGCTTATAAATGCCCTAGAGCAGATAGCCTAGTATGAACCTATGAAAAGACATGGAGATTATCTTAAAGTGTGAAATAATTTAAATTTATAGCAGCAAATTTGGGCTTTCCTACCCTTGGTCAAGTGTAAAGTAGATGAGGATGTAACACGTCCTTTTAACACCACTTCCCTTTAAACAGCACTTAACATTAATGATGCAGTACAAATGACCTGCTTTCAATATAAAAAATGCATCATTCTGGGATTTGTAAAAATAAAATATACACCAATAATGGGCAACAACTACAATATGGCAAAAGGGTAAACACCCCGAAATCTATGTAAACAATGATGTTGCATTTGGAACACATATAGCCTCTACAATCTGCAAAGCATGTGGAGTTACCCATCTGATCCCCTGTGTGATTAACAAGTGCACCAGGGAGGCATTTGTCTCTCTGTATAACCTGACTGCATGTCTCAGAAGGATGGCGCCTTACTGAGTCTCAGCAACTAGCTTTCAATTCGCAGTTTCAGAAGTGGAGGAGTCAGGTAGAGAGGAGGAAGAGTGACGGAACTTATTGAGGAATGTGAGCTCCCTAGTGGAGACCAGAGATACCACTGCTCATAATTGCAGAGGGGCAGAGGTGCTTGGAGGTAATACCCCTTTCAGAAGTGCCCTCCTAAGTCAGTCCATAATACACCCCCTACTTGGCATGGCTGAATGTGAACAAGAGTTAGCATGAAAAAAAAAATTAAAAATCTTTAACCCCTTCAATGGTTGTATTAATGATGCCCCCTTATGGTCATCCTTGCACTAGTGATGGAGAATGAATGGGTCAATTACTATTTGAAGCCTTTTGCTTACAATAACCCCCTTGATGCCCCCTTGATGATGGACACAAGAAAACATTTGGCCTCAGTAGAAATTAATATCAACAATACCACAAAATGTGACAATTTCATATCTCAAAGACTCTCATATATAAGGAATAAACTCAACCTCTCCTTTAAATTCAGTCTTTCAAACCATACCTTGAAGAAGGAGCTGAATGACTGCTTGAACACCTGTAAGTTCTAACACAGGATCTGTGTTATCAAGCAAGGACACACACCTCATAGGCAGATAGGACTCCCTCATCGCACCAATACATATCCAGCTAGATATGTAGCCTAAAAGAAAGAACTAAATCCCCATCAACAAGTAAATAAGACACATTGCCATGCTAGATTCATATCCTAAAGTATTCCCTACCTCTAGACATGTCAAGCAGAATTCACCCTTTCCACCATCAAGGTAAACCTAGATAACTGGATGGACAAACTGCAGTTCTTTCCTGGTTTGCCTTGTATTGCTTTCCTTGAGGCTGTAGGGAACCTCTGAATGTGAGTTATTGGCTAGGGTTGTAGTGGTCTGGAGACTGATTGCCTAGTACTTAACCTATGAGACTAAGAACTTATGAAGATATCACGGCTTTGTTGAAGCATATAGATAAAATGCAATCTGGCTTTATTCTCTCCACCTTTCACCACCATAGATCCCAGCCCTCTTCCTTCCCACCTTACCATCACTGGGAATGATGGCCATAATTCTAGAAGAGCATTACCAGAACTGGAAATTGAAGATAATTATGAAGCCTCCAATAAGCTGATGGTCAAGCTACATTAGATGCCAAAAAAGAAAACAAATGTAAAGTAGATAAGCTGGGGAGTGATAGGGGATATATCCTAAAAACAAAAAAAATTATCAACAGATAGTATTATTTGTTATTATGCAGGAGTAGGAACAGGAGTTTAAAGTGTTATATATTTTTAAGTGTATAATAAATAATTTTTCTTTAATGTTTCATACACAGATCCTTGTAGTTGTCACAATTGTTTAATAAGTTTATACATATACATCACCTGCAATGCAAACATGTAATTTACACAGATGTCTACGGCACTTTTCAATTAAATCATAGTTTCACAAACTGTAGCCTAAGAAGACTGTAAAAGCAGTTGATCTAAAATTCTTTTATATGAACAGTTGTAGATCATCAAACAACTGTTCAGAGTCACAATCACTGCAAGTCAGTATAATTTGGGACTTTTTTGTATTGTATTTTTCCCATCACCCTTCCATGATTGACTGGCCCATCTGTTCCCAATAAGGCAAAAGCCACTCATAGGAGACCAACATCCAGACAGTCATCAAGGTTTTTATGTTGAATGGCTCTAAACCCGAGTTCCTATTACGTTATCAAATGATAACATAATCGAACGATCAAAACTTCGAAATGGCAGCATTTCGAAGATCGCATTGTGGGATCGCAGTACAGTGAGGATTGGAATATTTGCCCTTTCCTCACTGTAGTGCAATCTTGGAGTTGAAATATATATTTAGCGGGGGGTGTGGGGTGTTGCAGCCTCCCACAATACAAGCTTCGAAATGCTGCCATTTCGACGTATTGATCATTTGATTACATTAAATTTTGATAACGTAATATGAACCCTCTAAACCTACCGTAGTGGCTGAAGTGCAGCTTTACTCACATGAGAACCTACTGTACCCTACCCATGAGACTTTACATTAGCATTGTAGCAAATTGTGGATAGAAATGTGTAATGAATCTTTAAAAGTGACTGGTGTTGAGGAACATCGCACAACACTTAGAATAGTGCATGTCTTAATTAGATAATGAAGCAGTAATTGCCTGATACTGCTGTATGTAAGAAGGTTGCCTGCAAATAGCAAATCAGAAATTTTGTTCCTCATTTGGAACATCAGAAAGGGATAAACAAGAGCTTACATAAAGATCCTGGAGGTCATGAATATGACAGGCCTGTCAGGGCTCATTTGTAGAGAATCCCTAAAGGAATAACCTATAATACGGTGCTAGAATCAGGACCTGGGTGAGGCCTACAGCCTAGGACTTTCTGCGGGCCATCTGTTTGCCAGAGAGGTTGTATAATCTTGCATATATATGGTTTGTTTTGCTTTTTTTTTTCAGTTTAAAGCCAAGTGAGCAGTCATTGTGGTTTATATTGTGGACTGAATAAACTTGTGTTTTTATACACAACAGTTCCTTCAGTGTTCCTTGGGCTTATACCACATATGTTCTATGAGTGGTACTAAACAAAGCTGGCCCAACAGAGCCGAGTTCTTTCACCTGACCCATTTGTTGCATGCACTGCTCTACTATTCCAACAGGTACAAGCATTGAAGTGGGACAGGCCCGACAACACCCACTCAGTCTCACCCTCCCATACCTGGACTCTACAGCACCCATGCCTATAATATATGTCAAGTCTTATAGGCTGTAATAAGGGGTATATCCCTCTGTGCTTTGTACTCAGGCCAGATAAGCATATTTTATCCCTGTACCTTACAGGGTTTCTAGCATGGGCATAAGAATGGCAACTTCTAACACTTTTCTTCACCTCTCTGTGTTTGTCCAGGATATATAAATCTTCAGTCACATTACACTAGTCAGCAGTAATTGTTTTTCATGCTTCCAATGATGCCAGTGTGTCAGGTTTATATAACCCATTTCAAGTCTCCAGGGCAGCAAAGCTGGATGGACGTCTCACCAGCACTGGAAGTGATGAATGAAGTCCCATTCTTGACAGCCCAATGAGAATTATTATATCCTATAAATATCCTATGAGAATTATTATATCCTATAAAGATCCTATGAGGATTATTATATCCTATAAAGATCCTATGAGAATTATTATATCCTATAAATATCCTATGTGCTATTAAAGAATGAGTTACTGACAGAATGACTTTAGATGCCACACTAGATGTCACGCTGCTAGCTTTTATATCCAAAATATATAAGTTAACAAAAAAGAAGTATATATTTTTACTGTGTGGGAACTCCCTGGTATCACACTGTACTTGTGTTTTTTTTTCCCTTTAGGTAGTTTTAGTGAAACCCTCAAAGCAATGATTAAAATCCATAATGTGTATGAAATTCTGTCATAAAAAAATGCAATTTGTGATTTTTTGATGCATGTGGATAAAAATAAGCCTTTCAAATCACTCAGATATTTTGTAATCAATATCACAGCATACAGACTGCTATTCAGTACACAGATTGCCTCAAAAAAGTAGCAAGGAAATCAAAATTCTGACCTTGGGTAAATATGTGCTTGTGTCAGTGGAAGCGTGTCGACAGATTCTGAGATTATCAGCAAATCTAATTATTTTATTTACGTAATCTTTTCAGGGATGACTATTATATACACTGATCTAGGATTTGGACTGCACAGGTGACATCACAAGTAAAAACAGTCAGACTTACAACAGTACAAAAGTAAATTATACCTGGAGATATTTTACAGATGGAGTAAGATATGTCAGGCTAGTAATTAAAAGGATATATCCAGTGCTTCTGTTGTTAAGTCTCTTACAGATGCTATAACACAATCAAATAAGATGTAGATATTCCCACAATAAAGTTCAACAAGGTATGTGTCATTCCTTAAGTAACTATATATTTGTCATAAAACTGAATATAGAAATAATTTCAAAACAAAAATACTTTCTGTATATTTTTTTTCAGTTGAAGGCTGTAATGAATTGCTATTTATGGCTACTAACACAACAGAATAGTAATACTATGGACTTGGGTTATAGTTCAGCCTTAAACTTTATCTCTTTTTCACTTATTTGTTTAATTTTTCGTAAATAATAGACTGTAATAAGTAATGTGTGGCAATTGACTTACACATTTGAGAAAGAATATATGAGGGTATAGGTCAGTGTTGCCTCGGTAGCAAGCAGGTAGTATGACTGGAATCTTATTCCAGCAGCTGTGAGTTCACATCCCTGCTAAGGCACTTGCTTATTTCACTTTTTAGCATGCATTTCCTGAGTGCTCACATTACATAGCCTCATGACTGTTTAACTTACTGTATAATGCAGTGCTGTAATAATCTGGTTAAGAAAATGTTTGTGTGTGTGTGTGTGTGTGTGTGTGTGTGTGTGTGTGTGTGTGTGTGTGTGTGTGTGTGTGTGTGTGTGTGTGTGCGTGGGATAAAGCTGAATATCATGAAGACATCAAAGCAATCTAATATATTCTACTTGCAAACTACAGAAGCTGTCCACTTGGATAAGTAGTTGCATTATAATACACTGCCCTAAGTACCATGCAGTTGTACTGCTCACAGTCTTCATAACAACTAACTCTCTTTGTCTCCTCACAAGCGTTAAGGCCAGCAGTCATATGTCTGGTTGTTAACCTTAAGAAGGAAAGTTCACTTTGAATGAATACTATTACTGCATCACTTCTTACGTGTTTAGTCTTTGTAGATGCTGGTGTTCAGAGTCTGTGCACATACGTACCATGTAGGTGTCATTATTATTTATATTCATAACTAATTCCAGAGCTTCACTTATTCAGTGTCTACCTAACCTGCAGGATAGCACTATTAACAGTCATTAGGTCACATTCTATCAAAAGACAATTATTCCTGCTGTAAAAAGAATTAAGGAAGAGGAAGAGGAATACATTTTATACGAGACTTAGCATCTCAGTAAGCATGTCCAGCTTAAACCTTTTGGTTTAAATTCAAAAACAGTTAAATAATTTGCTTTCACATCAGTTGTTAAGATAAATACCCTTTAGCTATGCCTTACAAGCTGAAGGAGATGAGGCTACAGTAAATGAAGGTAACACATAACTGCCAAATACTCACTGGAAAGGAATTTACTCACTCCTAACATACTGCATGGCAAGAACATGTTTCATATGGGTAAGTCCAAAATATTTTAAATGTCTAGGCTTAAAAGCTTTTTTATGACTTAAGGGAGGTTTTCCATAACAAACGCTGACATTTAATGCTAACACCTGCAGCATTCATTCTCAGATGTAAAACCTTCTCTTCCCCACCCCCTCCTTTATCATTTTACAGGTTTGTCTCCACACTGTTTGCCTTCCAGCTATCAGAATCCATCAATAATACCAGTATCCCAAGTTTCCATAGCATCGGTGAGGCTCTGTTCCTCGTAGGTCACCACTACTTGATGATGACCGGTTTTATTTGCCAGTCTTCTAACTTTCGGCATGCTTTTTCAAGTTACTTGTTTATCTTGCAGGGCCCTTTATTTCCCTGTTTTTGTCCAAAAAACATTGCAGGGCATGTGTGTCCAGTACCTTCTTCAGGCCTATAGTCTGAGCGTTTCCTTTAGTCTAAATAATGTTATAACTGTAATGCAAAACATAAAGATAGATCTAAAAGTAGGTGGTATCTTTGACCTGTAAAACATAGAAAATAAATTAAAGTGTTCATCTTTGATAGCTTTTTTCATGTATAATACCAGTGAATGTATACATTTTTAACACTGAAACTATTATCAAAACTTAAATGATCAGTCCCACTTCATCAGATATGCCTTTAATTATAGCAAAATATTGCAAGTAAGAAATGGAAAGCTCCAAGATCTATACTCTTGTGATCATTCTTTCTTAAGTACATTATTCAGTAAAAACTAAATGATAACTCCAACCAAGCTGGAACTTCCAATGAGTGACCTCTCAAACCTCTTTAATCAGAGGCACATGGGATATATGCAAATGACTCTTATGAACACCAGGTGTTTCAGCTAATTAGCAATTCTGAATGCCCATGATTTGTTTCATCATTTTAATGGACAATTTCAGGCCAATAAAGAGAAACCCCAATAACTATGGATATACATATTTCAGCCTTGGTGTGAACTCATCAGCACAGGACAAGCAGAGTGTTTAACTAAACATAAGAAACACATGACTGTTATACCCAGCTGATGTCCATTATCATTAGGGTGACTGCAAAATATCCCAAATAACAATCTAAAACAATAAGTGAGAAGGTCACACTGAACAAAACAATCAGTAAAAACTAAATGAAAACTCCAGCCAAGCTGGAACTTCCAATGAGTGACCTCTCAAACCTCTTCAATCAGAGGCACATGGGTTATATGCAAATGACCCTTATGAACACGAGGTGTTTCAGCTAATTGGCAATTCTGAATGTTTGGCTGGAGTTTTCATTTAGTTTTTACTGATGAAAACAAGTCATAGGCATTCAAAATTGATGGGATTTGGATTTTCTGAGGTGCAGCATGTACATTAATTCCGGGTTGGACATGGCTTTATACGTCAGGCACAGATCGCCTCTGAGCAGGCGGTATGTCACTGAGTAGAGCTGGAGTTTCTTTAACCAGGCAGCGTATGGCATCTGTTTGAGCCCTTTTATCCTCTTGGTGAGGTACTTTTGGGGTCTTTCCAGTTGCTGCAGGTGTCTGGTAAGGTACATCTCAAAAGGGGCATTGTACTCAATTATGGGCCTGATGAGGGATGAGTAAAGAGGCACGATGACCTCCCCTGATGTAGATGTGAATCCCTTCATGATTAGGTGGGCTATATAAAATGTTTTTCTAACCACTTTGGCCACGTGGTTGTCAAATGAGAGATTGCTATCAACTTGGGTCCCCAGGTCCCTAATTACTTCTTCTGTACTTAATGGATTACCACCTATGTGGTAATTTATCGGCACTTTGTTTTTGCCAAAGGGGATGACTATACATTTTTTGGCGTTTAGCTTGAGACCATGGCTCTGGCACCAGTTGTCTGTTTCTATGAGGCCCTTTTGGAGGATGCTTGTGTCAGCTGGAGAGTCGATTATGGCACCCAGTTTGCAGTCATCTGCGAACTTGGTCAGCCACAGTCCTTACGTGTTGGCCTGTACCTCCGAGAAATATATACCGAACAAGAGAGGTCCCAGGACTGAGCCTTGTGGGATGCCACTTGTAACTGGTTTGGAGTCTGATATGGCTCCAGAAATTCTAACCATGTGGGTTCTGTCCTTGAGCCAGTTTGCAACCCATCTAGTGACATAGGGGTTTATATTTAAGCTGGTGAGCTTATCTATAATGCCCGAGTGGGGTATTGTATCAAAGGCTTTTGCGAGGTCCAGGTAGGCTGTGTGGACCACCTTCCCCACGTCAATGGCCTTGGTGACTGTTTCATAGAAATTGACCAGGTTTAAGAGGCAGGATCTACCCTTAACAAATCCGAACTGGGTAGGATCCAGTGTCTGTAGGTCCCCAATATCTTTATTTATGAGGTCCATGATGATCCTTTCCATAGCTTTGCAGACCAAGCTAGTCAGGCTTATGGGACGATAGTTTCCAGGATCCGTTGAGGCACCACCTTTGTGGAGAGGGACCACTGTTGCTATACGCCACTCTTTGGGTACATATCCTGTAGTAAGGCTGAGACTGAACAGTAGTTTTATGTTTGGGTTTAGCTCTTCTTGGAGTTCATGTAGGATGCAGCCCGGGACACCGTCTGGTCCCATTGATGCTGTGTTTTTTGCTTTGGAGAGGGCGGCTCTTACCTGAGCATCTGAGATGTCAGGGGGGCAGCACTCTGCCGGGATAGATATTTGCCCTTTTGGTGGGCGGGGGGGGGGAGTTTGCACTGAACCTGTCAGCAAGGATGTTGGCAATGTCTGTGCGTTCGGTGGATTTTTTGTCATTTTGGACTAATTCTGAGCATATCTGGGAATTCCCACCCAGGTTCCTAACATAACTAAAGAAAGCCTTGCGATTATCCTTAGTGTCCTGTGCAATTTTTCTCTCGAAGCTGGCCTTAGATGATTTTATGAGTGCCCGTAGTTTTTTGCTAATACTGATCAGAGATGCCTTCCCTTTTTGGGATTTTGCTCTATCATGTAGTAGCTTCCTCCTTCTATTGTATAGTTTGTTTATGGCTGGGGACCACCAGACAGGATGCCTGCCTTTGGAGGATTGGGTCTTGGTTTTATTTGGGATTGCATGATCCATGCATTCCTGAAGGTGTTCATAGAATGCGTTTATAAAGGATTCTGCGGTCTGGGCCGTATTTTCCACAGGCCCAGGGGCTTTGAAGGATTCTACCTCAGTTTTGAGGAGTGTGAAATTTGCTTTAGAGAAGTTTTTCACTGTGGTTTTCTGGGCAGGGGGTGGGGTCGGGATGTGAATATCCAGTGAGATTAGTTTGTGGTCTGATCTTACCAGTGAGGGATACACTTCTGGTCTGGAGCATAGAGCCCCCATGTTGGTGACGATTAGGTCCAGTATGTTTTCCCCTCTTGTGGGAGTGGTAACAAGTTGTTCCATAGCATTTGAGTTTATAAATTCTAGGAACCTTTGGGCTAGGGTGTTGGAGCTAGAGTAATGCTCCCAGTCTATGTGTGGGTAGTTGAAGTTGCCCAATATAATGGTGTTTGGAGAGACCTTCATATTTTCCAGTGTTCTCAGGAAGGCCGAGTGGGGTTCCTGGGTTTGGGAGGGTGGTCTGTAGCAGGCTATAAACTGGAAGGCAGTTTTACCCACTGTTAGTTGCACATGAATAGTCTCTGATGCTTCGTGCTGTGCCACCAACCTGGAGGTGTGGGTATCTTTGACGAATATTGATACTCCCCATCCTTTTGTGGTTCGGTCCAAGTTTTGGGGCTGAAAAGCATGGTATGAGGTATAACCTGGTAGTGCTGGGGTACTCTCAGGAGCCTTGAACCAGGTTTCTGTTACTGCACAGATATCAATGTTCTCCATGCTAAAGAGAGTTTTGAGTGCATGCATCTTGAGGTTTAGACTTCTGGCGTTGAGTAGCATTACTCTTAGTTTCTTATCCCTTGTGATACCTATGGAGGTGGGTTTGTCTTATGAGCCTTGCCTAAAAAAGGTACTATGGGGGTGGCAAGAGCCTTTGCCAATATCCAAAACCCAGGGGTGACAGGTGCAAGCCGTCCCTAGCGAAGCATCGTGGCTTGTCAAGCCTGTCATCCCAGGCTGACAGGCATTGGATCCCCTTTGAATGACACCAATACTTAAGCCAATTGTTGAAATTGATCATCTTGTCTTCATATTGTGGCATCATTCTTGGTGAGGGTAAGATGCTACTCAAGGTCAGGGTCATACCGGTCTGGGCTCCATGCTCAGAGAGCTCCTCTATGTCTCTTTTCATATAGTCCAGGGAGGTACGTCTCAGGTCATTAACACTAGCATGGACAATGACTGAGTCATATTTGTACTTGCCTTGGAGTGACCTGAGTGCTTGTGTTATGTGGCGGATCCTAGCACCCGACAGGCAGCTCACCATGACCTTCTCCTTGTTCAGCCTGGTGAGCAGGACGTCAGTGTGCCTGACGATAGAGTCACCTATTACAAGTGTATCAGGTATGTTGTTTAGCCTTAAGGGCTGTGACTGATCGGCACACTGGCTTTGTGAGCTATGTGTTGCATGTTTTGTTTTTGGGTAGCGGTTGCTTGGGTGTTTGCTTTGGAGGTCTCTGCTGCTTAGGCAGATTTTTATTTAGAGCCTCCGAGTATGTTTTTGTGTGTTTATGTGTTTGGTTTGCTGTCGTGGTAGGTCTATGTGAGAATGGAATTGTAGTGAGTGTGGTTTCCTTCTCCTCCTGACTGGTTATGCCAGTACTGAGTTGAGAGAGCTAAGACTCCAGTTTGGCTATATGGTTGCATCTCTCACATGTGTTGGAATTTGTTGGGAGGAGGAGAGGGTTGTCTGTGTACATGAGGCAGTTGTAACATTGCCTCAAGATTCCCAGATTCACCAGCTGGACCGGAGAGGAGATTGACAACTGACCTTTGGACATGCTAGAATAGTATTGGGAATTCCTTTATAATTGAAAAAAAGGGCCAATGGGGAACAAGGTACTCAAGGGGAGTTTGTGAGGGTGTAGTGCTTTTAATTTTTTAATGCTGACTTATATAATTGCTTTAGTGAGCAAGTGCCAGGCTTTAGAGTAGGAATAGAGTGTTTATTATGAGAACTAGATCAGTTCTAAGGGAAAAAGTGAAGAGCAGACTTTGTGGAGTCGAGAATGGTTTAAACCCAATTAAGCAGAGCTGCCTGATGCTGCGCTATGGGCAACATTGAGCAAAGCCGTGCCAAAGCGGGTTTTATACAGGGGGACTTGAAAGAGCTAGAAATTGGCCCAAAACAGCCAATAGACTATCAGATTCTTGTGCTGGGAACACTCCTCCAGGGATAGATAGGCTGCTGTAAGCTCCCCACTGCCACTGGTGAACAAAGAAGCCTCCCTTTATCCAAGAAAGGAAGTGGGCAACACAGGAACTTTCCAAAAGTCCAGAATACAGCAAAGCCTGTATTTGGACTACTGTAGGTCAGGAAAGATGGGAAACTAAGATAATTTTTTGTATTTTTTCTTTTTTGCAACAAACAGCAGGAAAATGCAATAAATATGTAACACAGGCTAATGCACTTGAGTGTGTAGCCTCAACAGGTAAATGCAACAAACAGGACAAACTTTAAAAGTGCAGGTGCAAAAACAACTTTAAACAGTTTAAAACAGTTCAACAAGCTGAGATCCCTTATAAGATCCTCCAAAGCTAGCTACGAAAACAAAATCGTCACTGATTCTAGGGACCACCACAAAGTATTCTATATCTGTGTCAAGAATCTAAATGGCAACACCCAGATCTGCTCTGAGTTACAGCACAACAGCACGAAAATTACAGAACCAACTGATATTGCCAACATCCTGGCAGATAGGTTCAGTTCTAACTTTAAACGTCCCTCACCCCCAAAGGGCCCATATCTATACAGGAAGAATGCAGAGTCCCTGTAATCACAACTACACAGGTAAAAGCTGCACTCTCTAAAGCCAAAAACACAGCATCCATGGGACCAGACAACATCCCAGGCTAAGTTTTACATGAACTTCAGAATGAACTGGCTCCTCACCTAAGCACCATGTTCAGTCATAGCCTCACATCAGGCTTTGTGCCCACCGAATGGCACACAGCAACAGTTATCCCACTCCATAAAGAGGGAGCCACCACTAATCCCGGGAACTATCACACTATTAGCCTGATGAGCCTGGTCTGTAAGGCCGTGGAACATATCATAATGGGACTAATAAACAAAGACACTGGTAACCTCCAAACTCTGGAACTCACCCAGTTCAGATTTGTGAAAGGCAGATCATGCCTCCTGAACCTGATTGACTTCTTTGAGGCAGTCACCAAAGCCGTAGAGGAGGGTAAGGTGGTTCACACAACCTATCTTGACCTCGCCAAGGCTTTCGACACCATCCCCCATTCTGGAATTATAGCTAAACTCATTAAACTAGGTATAAATCCCTATGTCACAAGATGGGTTGCCAACGGGCTCACTGACAGAACCCACACTCTAAAATTTGCAGACTTCAAATCTGACTTCAAACCAGTGATAAGTGGAGTACCATAGGGTTCAGCCCTGGGGCCTCTCCTGTTTGGTATCCACTTCTCTGAAGTACAGGCTAACACAGAAGGCCTTTGGCTAATGGAGTTGTAGATGACTGCAAACTAGGAGCCATAGTCCAGTCCCCAAATGATGTGGACATCCTACAAAAGGGCCTCACTGAGACAGATGCCTGGTGTCAGAGCCATGGGCTCAAGCTCAATGCTGAAAAGTGCATTGTCATCCCGTTTGGTAAAAACTCCTGTACCCATGAACTACCACATAGGCGGCAGTCTACTTAATGTCAAATGTGTGATAAGAGACCTTGAGACCCAGGTGGACAGTAGTCTCTCCTTTGCTAATAACATCCCCACTGTAGTCAGGAAATCCTTCTACATGGCACACCTCATCACAAAAGGGTTCTCATCCAGGAAAAAAGAGGTCATTGTTCCTCTCTACACGACACTCATTAGACCCATTATAGAGTAAAATGCCCCTTTTGGAATGTACCTCACAAGACATCTGCAGCAGCTGGAAAGGCCACAGAAGTACCTCACAAAGATGATTACTGGCTTCAAAGAGAAGCGCTACACTGACCTTCTCAAAAAACTCCAGCTTTACTCCATAACATATCGCCTACTCTGAGGTGATCTCTGCCTAACATATAAAGCTATGTCAACCCAGAGCTGTTAGACGTGATACACCAAAAGAAATCCTAATCCCTCCGAGCTACATGCTCTAGGGACCTAAACCTTGTCAAAACAATAAACAGGACATGCTGGAGGGATAGATTCCTGTCCCAGAGACTTCCCATACTCTGGAAGAAGCTACCCATCTATGTCAAGCAAAGTTCCTCATTAGCACTCTTCAAGAAAAATCTTGATGAGTGGATGGGAAATAGGAAATACACCCCAGGGATCACTTCTGTGGTTCTACTCAACAGGGGCACAGGAAAATAACTTTCTTGGGTGGCATAAGCCAGGGAACCTTGTTGGATAGGCTTACTTAGACCCTAGGGCTGAACTATGAACCTATGAATAAGGAAGGGGAGGGGATATGTTCTGTACAAATTTAGATAAGGAGGGATGGGTGGCAACTGGGGTAGGGTAGGGAAGAGTAGCAACCCCAAGCATAGCAAGGGTGAATGAAACAGGTTAGAAACCCTCAGAGATGGAGGCATTAACCCAAGAAAAGCAGTCAGTAATAAAGAAGGTAAGAGAAGGTTTAAACATTAGTATGAGTGGTTTTGCTCAAACAATGTGAGCTACTCAACAGGGCAGTGGGGCAGAGAAAAATTAAAAAAGTTGCTCATTCATAAGAAAGTCATGCATTAAAGCCATGATGTGCTGCTCATGAGCAAGAAAGTCATATGTATTAAAATAAAATGGCTTTAACAAGCCTGAAGTACATTAACATATGAAGTGTTCTTTTTCTTTAGCAGCAGCACTGGCTGCAAGTTCAATAGCACACATGGTTTTAACAGTTTACCTAGTGGCAGTCTTATCTACTGTCTACACTGAAAATAATTTTTTTTTGCAGGCTGCAAATCCACCTAGTAGAACAGAGTAATTCTATGCACAAAGATGGGGAAACTGACAACTTAAAAATATCAGGTTGTGTACTTGCCTTGCTTTATTTAAAAAGTTTAAATTTTCAAATTTCTAATTTTAAAAAGTTTTGAGTTTACTGTTCTGGACTACACATTCAAGTCCATTAGCCTTTCTGTGCTTATTTACTGTATAACTGCATTGTTTAGCCTGATTTAACCAAAAAAAAAATCTTTTTTTGCTAATTTCCCGCCTTTTCTAACTAGAATAGTCCAGTTTTCAGGCTTTGCTCATTTCAGGACTTTACTTTCAGTGTTCAGAGCTATCCAGATCTTGCTTTGGTAGAGGGAGGTCCTACTGGTTACCAGTGTGAGTGGGAGAATTGTACTGCCTATCTAACACTAGAGGAGTTGTTTCCAGCTCTGAAATTGCAATTTTATTGGCCACTGGGGCTGAATTCTATCCCTTTCAATTTTCTGGCATAAATATGCATGTTTGCAGGCATTTGCACACTGCACAGCACCATGGGGCTAAGGTTAAACTATTCCCGGTGCCAGAAAGTCTGCTCTTCAAATTTTCCCTTAGAACTAGCTAGTTTATCAGCAATAGCACTAAAATCTGTATACCTGTGACTAGCACTTGCTCTAAAACTTGCTAAAAAGCACTAGGAGGTCTTAATTTGTTATGAGCACTCACCTGTGCTTGGTAATAAGGAGAAAATAGTCGTAGGCACTATACAGCCTACAATTGCAACTACCTTGCCAAAAAGTAAGGGAAAACAGCTCTTGTACTACACAAAGAAAGCACCTAACCAGGCATGTCCAAGGGTCAGCTTCCAGTGATTTCCCCTGTCCACCTGGTGAAACTAGACATACTGGGGACAACCCTCTCCTCCTACCACCAAATACTACAATCTACGAGAGATGCACTTATATAGCCAAACTGGAAGCAAAGCTCACTCTAGCCAAGATTGTGCTAGACAGTCAAGAGGAGAAGGTTAACACCCATACAACACCTCAAACAACACATTGTCCTTCAAAACCCACACCACCAAAACCCACACATAGCAACACAAAACCCACATATGCAGAGGCTCTTAACATTAACCTGCCCAAGCAACAAGGACCTCTGAAGCTGAAATGCAAACAAACACCACCCCCAAACACAACCAAAGCATTACATAGCTCAAAACACCAGTGTGCCATCCAACAGCAGCCCCTAAGGCAAGACAACATTCTCGACACTTTAGTCATAGGTGACTCTGTAGTCAGGCACACTGATGTCCCACTCAAAAGGCTGGACAAGGAGAAAATTACATTTAGATGCCTGTCAGCTGCCAGGATCCACCATATAACACATGCACTCAAGTCACTCCACAACAGGTACAAATATAACCCAGTCATTGTCCGTGTTGGAGTGAATGACTTGAGATGTACCTCCCTGGACTACATGAAAAGACACATGGAAGAGCTCTCAGATCATGTAGCCCAGGCAGGTATGACCCTAACCCTGAGAAGCATCCTGCCATCACCCAGAATGATACCACAGTTTAAGGACAAAATGACTGACTTCAATAATTGGCTAAGCTTCTGGTGTAATTCAAAAGGGATCCAGTATCTGTCTGCCTGGGACGACATGATCGACAAATCACGATGCTTTGCAAGAGATGATTAGCACCTGTCACCCCTGGGATTCAGATTACTGGCTAAGCCTCTTCCCACCCCTTTAGTGCCATTTTTAAGCAAGGTTCAAAGGACAAAACTACCACCGTAATGGGTACAAGCAAGCAAAATCTGAAGGTAATGCTACTCAGTGCTAGAAGTCTAAACCTCAAGATGCACTCTCTCGGGGCTCTCCTAAAAATGGAGAACATCGATATCTGTGCAGTAACTGAGACCTGGTTCAAAGCTCCCGAGAGCACCCCTGCAATACCAGGCTACAACTCATACCACTCTTTTTGGCCGCCAAACCAGGACAGAAACACTAAAGGTGGAGGAGTGTCCATATTCATCAAGGATATTCACACCTCCAAGCTGGTTGCCCAACACAATGCATCTGAAATTCTCCAGGTGCAACTAACACTAGGTAAGACTGCAATACAAATTGGAGTTTGCCACAGATCCCCCACCATCCCCCAAGATTCTCACTGCCCCTTTCTATACATACTGGAAAATATTAAGATACAACCAAACACCCTAATACTGGGTGATTTCAACTACCCTGCCATCAACTGGGGAAACTACTCCTGTACTAACACCTTTGCTCAACGGTTCTTAGAATTCATAAATTCCAATGCCCTAGAGCAACTAATTTATAGTCCCACCAGGGGTACCAATATTCTAGACCTGGTCATTACCAACATGGGAGGTTGATGCTCCACACAAGTGGTCACCCCCTCGTTGGTCAGATCAGACCATAAGCTAATCACTGTTGACATCGACATTCACCCTCACCCCCCCTTTAAGGAAACCTCCATAAAAAACATCTCCAAAGTCAACTTCATGCTTCTCAAGTCAGAAGTAACAAACTTCATGACACCCATGCAAATGAGGACTGGAAGTTCAACTGCTGAATCCTACACTAAGGTGCTGTATGAGCACATTCACTCTTGCATGGACCAAGCCATCAAAAATAGAACCAAGGAAGCAAATCTGGTGGTCCCCTGCCATAAACAAGCTGTACAACAGAAGGAAGAAACTGTTGCAGAAAAGAGGAAGAACCCAGGATTCAAAAAACTCCCTCACCAGCCTCAGTAGAAAGCTGAGATCCTCATAAAATCTTCCAAAGCTAGTTACAAAAACAAAATTGCCAAAGATTCCAAAGACAACCACAAGGCATTCTATAGCTATGTCAAGAATCTAAATGCAATACTCAGATATGCTCTGAGGTACAGCAGAATGGCACTAAATATACTGATCCGAAGGATATTGCCAATATCCTGGCAGATAGATTCAGTGCCAACATCACACCCCTCTCACCCCCTAAAGGGTCCACCTCAATACAGAAAGAATGCCAATTTCTGGTAATTACGGCCACTCAGGTAAAAAACGCATTCTCCAAAGTCAAGAATACAGCATCCATGGGACCAGACAACATCCCGGGCTGTGTACTGCATGAACTACAAAATGAACTGGCACCTCACCTATGTGTCATGTTTAATCATAGCCTCACCTCAGCCTTCATGCCCACAGAGTGGTGCACAGCTGCAATCATCCCACTCCACAAGGGGGGATCCACTTTGGATCCCGGGAACTACCATCTCATCAATCTGACAAGCCTGATCTACAAGGCCATGGAATGTATTGTCATGGAACTTATAAACAAAGACATTGGCAACCTTCAAACACTGGACCCCACCCAGTTTGGGTTCGTGAAGGGCCGATCCTGCCTCCTGAACCTGATCAACTTCTTCAAATCAGTTCTCAGAGCCATGAACAAGGGTAAGGTGGCTCACACAGCCTACTTGGGCCTCGCCAAGGCTTTTAATGCTATCCCTCACTCTGGAATCATAGATAAACTTACTAAGCTGGGCATTAATCCCTACATCACTCGATGGGTTGCAAGCTGGCTTACTGACAGAACACACACTGTAAAAGTAGCCGACTCCAAATCCAGCTCCAGACAAGTGACAAGTGGTGTACCGTAGGTTTCTGTCTTGGGGCCACTCTTGTTTGGCATCTACTTCTCTGAAGTACAGGCCAACAATAAGGGGCTCTGGCATACAAAGTTCACAGATGACTGCAAGCTGGGAGCCATTATTGAATCCCCAAATGATGTGGATATACTACAAAAGGTCCTTACTGAAACAGATGCCTGGTGCCAGAGCCATGGGCTCAAGCTAAATGCCAAAAAATGTATAGATGTTCCCTTTGGGAAAAACCACATACCTGTGAACTACCACATAGGTGGCAGTACACTAAACACTAAAAGTGTGATAAGAGACTTAGTGACACAGGTGGACAGTGGTCTCACCTTCGATAACCACATAGCCACAACAGTTAGAAAATCCTTCTACATGGCATACCTCATTACTTAGGGCTTTTCATCCAGAAAAAAAGGAGGTCATTGTCCCTCTGTACTCATCCCTCATTAGACCCTTTATAGAATACAATGCCCCGTTTAGTGTGTACCTCACAATACATCTGCAACAACTAGAAAGGCCGCAGAAATACCTCACAAAAAGAATCATAGGCCTAAAACAGATGCCTTATGCTGACCGTCTAAAGAAACTCCAGCTATACTCTGTTGCATATCGCGTACTCAGAGGCAATCTCTGCCTAACATACAAGGCCATGTCAAACCCAGAGTTGTTGAACATGCTACACTTAAAGAAATCCCAATCCGTCCGAGACACACGCTCCAGGGATTTTAACCTTGTCATCACAATGAATAGAACATGATGGAGGGATAGGTTCCTGACCAAAAGACTCCCCATACTCTGGAATAGGCTGCCCATACATGTCAGGCAGAGTGCCTCAATGGCCCTCTTTAAGAAAAACCTTGACGACTGGATGGGAGATAGGAAATTCACCCCAGGGATCACATCAGTAGCCCTGCTAGACAGGGGTCCAGGAAAGTAAATATTTGTGGGAAGCAATAGTCAGGGAATCATTATGGCTAGGCTTGTATAGGCCCTAGGGCTGATAGCCTAGTCCCTACCTATGAACCTATAACATGTATGTGTGTGTGTACATCTATATAATGTATGTAATACACATATATATATATATATATATATATATATATATATATATATATATATATATATGCACAAACACACACACACACACACACACACATATATGAGTCCCCTTCAGATTATTGAAGATTCAAAACTTTGAATATCATATGGCCGAGGACCAGATGACCAAAGTTTTAAAACTGAATGTAGCTTGCTGTACAGTGCGGAATGGGAAATTTACAGTGTACCTCGCTATAATGTGATCTTGGAGTTTGGTATATATTTAAGTAGCAGGGGGTGTGGGGGGGTGCGGTGCAGGGGTGCTTGCCCACCTGCAAAAAAGAATTTTTTTTTTTATTTGATATTCAAAGTTCCAAAACTTCGATTATATGGTCTTCGGTCATATGATGTTTGAAGTTTTGAAACTTTGATCATCTGAAGTAGACCCATTTTATATAACATCATCGAAGACCAGAGGATCGAAGTTGTGAAATATCAAACTTAAAACATGAAAACTTCTTATTTTGACATTTTTACACAGGGGCAAGCCCCCTTGTGCACCCCACACCCCAAGTACTTAAATATACCAACGGCAAGATCACACTACAGTGAAGAGAACGGTAAACTGATGACACCAATGAGGTTAAACCGGTCTATTGTTTTGTTTCTCTCTTCAGCAGCACTAAATAGTGCTCTTTTGAAGTTTGTTTGATGCCTGCTTGTTTAAAATATAACCATTTGCTATACGGATGTCATTTTAATGTATTTTGTGCACTGGTGAGATTAAAACTGGGAAGTTTAAAAGGAACCTTCTAGATACATTATTTCATGCTGCATTAACTATTTGAAAACAGCAGGTACTCTGAAGACCATTTCCATTTTTTGGAAGTTTAAAAGGAAGCTTCTGGATACATTATTTTGTGCTGAATTAACTGCTTGAAAACAGTAAGTACTCTGAAGATTGTTTACATTTATTGAGAAGTTTAAAAGGAAGCTTCTGGCTACATTTTTTGCATGCAGATTTTCTGTTTGATAACAGCGTTTTGCGACTATTTACAGTTGGAATAGACTCTTTTTGCATTATGCCGTACTACAATGGACTTCAGAGATATTTATACCAGTGCTGGATACAGCTTTTTATTGTTTGTGCTATATGTATATGGGTCCATTTCAAAGGATGAAAATTTCACAACATCAAACCTCTGATCATCAAAAACCAGACAATTGAAGTTGTGAAATATCAAACCTAAAAAAAAAATCTAAAACCTGAAAACTTCTTAATTCACATTTTTGCAGGGGGGCAAGCCACCTGCTCTCCCACACCCCCTGCTACTTAAATATACCAACTCCGAGATCACACTTCAGTAAAGATAATGGTAAATTTCCTGTTCCACACTGTATGGCAATTTCAATTCACAAAGTTCGATATTTCACAACTTCGATCAGCTGGTCTTCACAGATAAGTGTTTCGCTGTTGCGAAATTTTGATCCTTTGAAGGGGACCCATATAAATATATATATATATATATATATATATATATATATATATATATATATATATATGTGTGTGTGTGTGTGTGTGTATGTGTATGTATATGTAATACATTTTTAGTTTGGGTCTGTTATAATTAAGCATCGTGCTTATATTTTTTATACATTTATTAATTAAACGTATGTATCAGTTCATTATGTCTTCACGCCAAATATAGTCAACAGTGAATTTCTGTTGGACAACTGCTGCTTTTGTCAACATGTGTGGAGGAATGGGTAATGGCAATTTGTCTGTTTGCCCTTTTGTGGCAGTTGTGCAAATGTGGAGATTATATATATATATATATATATATATATATATATATATATATATCAGTAAAAGAGCCTGGAGTCAAAGCTGCCTAAATTGGGGTGTGTGGTGGTTTTGTCCCCATGCAAACCACTTTATTTGATGATTATTAGTGTTATTTTTCTGTTTTGTACATAACTGCAAGTGCAAGGCTGTTGTCTTTTCACTCGTGATCATGTTACCATTACAGCTTTTGTTTGTCAGTCAGTGGCATAACTGAGATACTTTTATTGACTCTGTATTTGTCAACATTTAGTTATTTTTTTTCATTTAAAAGTGCTTGGTGTGTGTGTGTGTGTGTGTGTGTGTGTGTGTGTGTGTGTGTGTGTGTGTGTGTGTGTGTGTGTGTGTGTGTGTGTGTGTGTATGTTCATGTGTGGAAACACTTAAGGTTCACACAGATACAGGAAAACAATACTTAACTAATCTCACCATATTTTCTTGACTGATGTAAAGAATTACTGTACCCTAGTTCACTTACTAGAGCAAGGCAAGATGACTTTGGTGTGTGGTCTTCCTTGTCAGGTTTCACAAACTGACTGCCCTAAGACTTTTGTATCATTTTGTAATAAAATATCATTTCAGTGCTGGATTACAGAATGACATCACATACATCTAGTCACTTGATTTCTGGTTCCCACACTACCCCCTTTACTAGAAACTGAGCCAGAATCTTGTACATATGTGTTACTATACATACACACACACACACACACACACACACACACACACACACACACACACACACACACACACACACACACACATGCATGCACACACGCACAGATATTTGCTAAGATGTGTTATAGCATCTGGAAGCTATAAAACCATTTCAAAAACTTTCACCCCTGTAGGTTATCAATTAGTTCACCCCTATGGACAATTCAGTAGGAACCCTAGTCCTGGTTTATACAGACATTTTGTCTCTGGCTGCAATCAGAACTGTAAAATACAATCTTTATGGCCTGAACCAGGTAATTTAATTTCAAACTATTTTTCAAAGTAAGCTGGACTGAGATTAAACACTTCTCTTCCAATATTCTCTGTTAAAATATATGTATTTCAACAGTTACAATACAGTCTGATATACAGGTGTATTTCTCTTCTGTCTAACAAAACCCACTCCGTACATTTTTAACACAAGCAGCTTTACAAATACATTTTCAAAACAAGCACCTGTACAAATCAGTTTGATATACAAATGACATATAATTCTTTACAAAACTCCAGCTAGATATGCTGGTATATGTTACACATCCATTCCCTTACCTCTTCTGGCATAGCTGGCACTACCTCACATTGTCACATCTCTCCTCCCTTTGAAGACTCAAGCTAGTTTCTCAAGTGACCCTTGAGAAATGTTGCTTGTGTGGAATAAGCCCGTCTAGGAATTCATTAACGCATACCCTGTTTTGAGAACCCTTCCACATTGACATTGCTAACACCACTACAGTGCTGCACTGTCATGTCATATGCCTGCAACCCTAGGCTCCACCTTAGTAACTTGGCATTTTTCTGGATGGCTCAATTAAGCCCTAGATCCCCCTCAGACTCCTCCTGCCATCCACTGCAAATAGCACAAGGGCCTCCCTAACATGGTAAGGTTTCATCATGTTAACATGTTACAGTTTGTGCCCTTGCCTCTGGCCTAGCAGTTCTACCATGTAGTTAACATCACTGACCTTCCTTACCACTTTGAAAGGTCCTTCCCAAGCTGCCTGCAGCCTATTCTGTCTGACAGAAATGAGCAAAATAACCTGCTCTCCTACAGCATACTCTCTGACTTGAGCATTTCTGACTTACCAGACCTTTTTCTGCTGTTGGCCTCCTGCCAGGTTCTCCTGGTTCATGTCCATGAGCTCCCTAAGCCTTGTCCTGAGGTTTAAGACATATGCCACAACAGACTCTTTGTGGGATTCCCACTCACTCTCCCACTCATCATGATTCAAATCTGAAGGTCCCCTCACCCTATGCCCATACAGCAATGCAAAGGGTGAAAAACCTGTGGATTCCTGAGGAACCTGTCTGTATGCAAACAGCAGATGGGGCAAATATTTGTCCCAGTCTCTCTTAAACTGGTCTGCAAATGCCCGGAGCTTGGTCTTTAGTGTAGAGTTTAACCTCTCCGCAAGACCTTTAGGGGTGGTAGGGAGGTGGTCTTTAGGTACTTCACCCCACAGTGCTCCCACAGACAAGCCGGCAGCTCTGACATGAAATTGGCACCTTTGTCAGTCAGTTTGTTCTGTTGGGAAACCTACCCTGCTGAAAACCTCTAACAAAGCATTTGGCAGCTTCTCTTCCTTAATGGAGGACAGACACACTGCCTCAGGGTATCTAGTAACATAATCTACTACCACCAGGATATAGTTTTCCCTGTGCAATTTGAGGTACTCAGAGGCCCCACAATATCTCTAGCTACCCTCTGAAACAGCTCCTCAATCACAGGCAAAGGCATCAAAGGAGCTTTGACCTTGTCTCCTGCCTTGCCTACTTTTTGACTGCTCCCAGGTCCTGCAGTACCCTGTTACATCCCTTGCAATTCCAGGCCAATAAAAGTTCTGCATAATACATCTCTTGGTATGCTTTATGCCCATATGACTGGCAAAGGGAACGTTATGGGCTATGGCTAGAAGTGCCAGATGGTAGGGTCTAGGCACTACCAAATGCCGTATTACCTCACCCTCTAGCCCTCTCTCAGGCGTCATCTCTCTATACATAAACCTTTGTTCCAGCATACATTTTTACCTCCCTCAAGCCTCTCAGTGTAGGGTCCGAGATCTGAGCCTGTCTCAACTCTACCTTTGCGAACCTTCCCAGCTCCCCTTCCACAGGAAGTCTGGTATCCTCTGACAGTAATGCCTCACTTTCAGTCTGGGTACTACAACTCACCTCTGCCCTTGCAGTCACTCTGTTCAAGGGAACATCAGTACCTACTAGAAGCTGTGCCTCACCTTCAGGCTCACTGCTACAGGGTAGCTCCCTCCATGAAATAGCCACCTCACCAGCCCTGGCTTCAGGTGTGGGGTCTGTCTGTGTCTCCCCAGGCTACCAGTCCCACATGCCTGTCTCCAAGCCTGACTGTGTCTAACTGCATGCACACAAGGTACTGCATAATCAAAATCATTCCCTATCAAGACATTTGCAGGGATATCCTCAAACACACCTACTTGCTTGCTTCCTTTTCCAGCCTCCTAGTCAAGGTGCATCCTGGCCAAAGGAATTTGGAATGGGGTCTTTCCTAAAGCTCTGACTGGAGTGGACTGCCCAAGCAAGTACTGCTCCTCTTTAACCACTGAATGCTTCACAATTGTTAGGTCAGAGGCTGTGTCTCTTTTAGCAGTGGCCTGTTTTCCATCCACTAAGATAGGATATAAACTCCAGTGATAGTCTGGTACCCCTGTTGTCTCCAGAAAACTTACCACTGGCATACTGTTTTACCACTTGATGGCTCCCCCACCCTTTGTTCCCCACCTTGCTTTTGTAGGCATCTGTATGCTACATGGCCCCACTGTTTACATTTAAAACATCTAACCCTTGATCCTGGCCAGGTGCATGAACTAGTGGCTTCCTCATTTACTGGTGTACTCTTTTGGGGTGGTTTAGGCTACCCAGTATGGGTTTCCATATATCCATGTGCAGCACTGGGTATTCCCTTATTACCCAGTGATGCCCTGCTTGCTAAGTAGAGATCCCCTTTTTCCCCAGCTCATCTGTAAATGTACACTCCCAGTTTGCAAACCAGATTCTCATGGCCTCAGGCAAAGTGCTATGGGTTTATTCCCTCACCAAAAGTGGTGACCTGACACCCACTTACCCATATATGAAAATAAGTGAGTAATTCAGCAGTATAATCACATACACTTTCATCTGCCTTGCATCTATACTCACCAAACTTTTTTCTGTAAGCTTCAGGAGTAAACTTAAAACATTCCAATAAACATTGTTTAACTTTATCATAGTTTAACAAAAATCAGTATCAGACAATTTAGAAACAGCAGTACAGCATTACCATGGAGTAAGGAGTCAGGAACCCATGCCCAGAGCCTTTGATCAACATTATACTGTTTACATACTCTTTCAAATATTTGAATAAAACTATCAAAATTATCACTCTCTGTAAACCATGGAAGAAATTTACTAACCTTTATTGCTTCTGGGGTTCAGTTATTTCTTTCACCATTACCTCCATGACCCTGACGAAGAGTCAGCATCTTCCTCTCATGTTGATTCTACTTCTCATCTTCTTTAGCCTCCAAACCCTGCAATCTCTCATTTTCTTCAACCTCCAAATGCTGCAATCTCTCTGCTGATTCTAATTCCACCTGTTTTGCTTGCACAGCGTCTTCACTGATTCTAATTCCAAATGTTTGGCCTCCAGTTCAAGTTTCTTTAACTCCAGACAGGTTTTTACGTCCTCTGAGGAAAAAGGTGAACTGTCCTATTTCTGAGGACTGCAAATCCCCATTACCAGACTGGTTATCTTCCTGGTTGCTAGTCTGGGCTACAGCTGCGACTAAGGTTGAAATAGTTTCTTCATTAGTCAGGTTGGCATGCACCGGTCATTTGGCTTCACATACCTTGGCCAACTGGTTCTTTCTAAGCTTGCCATAATCCATTGCTGACATTTTTGCCTGCTTTCGCTGACTAAGCTAAACTAACAAAAATAAATAAAACTGTTGTGAAAATGAAACTCTGTATGTTTACCATGGGGCTGCCTTCAGTGACAACTGCCTGTAGGCTACAGACATTCAGTTAATATCCACACCACTGCTCCCCAATGTGTGATGTCTCTGCTCTGGGGTAGTAATCAAGGACAATCAATCCTCACCACTGACACTGGTGAGGGATGTTCACCTGGAACAAAAATAGATACACACTATTTCCAGATGCAGGTCTCTGCACCAAGCACAATTTCCCACACACACACACACACACACACACACACACACACACACACACACACACACACACACACACACACACACACACAAATACACACACCTGGGAAAGGCTGACCCAGATTTTCCAGCTATGCCCCTACTGCCCAGACTATAAGGTACATACTGCCATCAGAACAATCCAAAGCCAGCTACTCAAAGTCTCCTACTAGGGTGTCCAATTATACCTAATAAAGTTAATACTAATAGCAATGGTAGTTTTTGACCAATGCAGCAAGGCTTTCAGAAGTGGCCACAGTGTCAACAAATAAATATAAGTACTCTAAAAGATTAAAATATTCTCTAAAAGACCAACCACAATGAAAATTTTAAATATATTTAATAATAAATAATAAAAGAACATGAAAATACTAAATATCTGTTTGCAATAAACACCAGAGTTTCAGCACAGGAAATATTAAAAATACCACATATGCAAAGGTTCACACAGATACAGAAAAACAATACTTAACTAATCTCACTATATTTTCCTAACTGATCTGATAAAGAATTACTGTCCCCAAGTTCACTTACTAGAGCAAGGCAAGATGACATAGGTGTGTGGTCTTCCTTATCAGGTTTCACAAACAGACTTCCCTGAGACTTCTGTCCCACCTAGTATTAAAACATCATTTCAGTACTGGATTACAGAATGACATCACATGCATTGGGTCACTTGATGTCTGGTTCCCACACTACCCTCTTTACTAGAAACTAAGCCAAAATCTTGCACACGTGTTACCATACACACACACACACACACACACACACACACACACAGCTTTGCTAAGATGTGTTATAGCATCTGGAAGCTATAAAACCATTACAGAAACTTCAACCCTTCCGGGGTTCAATTATTTCACCCCTAAGGATAATACAGTAGGAGTTATAGTCCTGGTTTTCACAGACATTTTGTCTCTGGTTGCAATCAGAACTGTAAGATACAATCTTTATGGCCTAAAACAGGTAATTTAATTTTAGACTATTTTTCAAACCTTAGCTGGACTAAGATTAACCTCTTCTCTTCTAGCATCCTCTGTTACAATAAAATCATTTCAACAGTTACAATACAGTCTGACATACAGGTGTATTTCTTTTCTGTCCAGCAGGACCTACTGTTTGTATATGTTTAACACAATCAGCTTTGCAAATACATTTTCAGCACAAGCACCTGTGCAAATCTGTTTGATATACAAAGGACATGTAATTCGTTACAAAACTCCAACTAGCTATGCTGGCATATGTTATATGCTCACTGCCTTACTTCTCCTGGCATAACTGTCACTACCTCACATCATCACAATAATAACTTCCAAGTTCACACCAACAATAAGCAAAGGGAAGGATCCAGTTTTCTTATGACAATCAGGGCTTTCATTAAAATGTAGTATTGTGCTAGTTATTATGACCATGAAACAGAGTGAGCTCATAGTCAAATGGGGCCCTAGGCAGCTTAATGGACTGCCCCCACCCAACCACCATGCCAGTATCCCATTATATGGCTGCCTCTCCTCAATTACTGTAAGATACTGTTCAAACCTGTCAGTTCACATACTATTTCTTTTTTTTTTATTCTAAAATGATCACAGAGACTTGGATTTAATTTAAAACCATTATTTCAAATTTACATCAAAAACAGACAGACATTTGTTAAAACAATGCAAAATGATCTCACACTGAAAACAAACTTAGCATGAGCAACAGTAAACCTTTCTTACATTTAGTAAAAATGCATCTCACAGCCCGTTAAACTACAAGACATATGCTGGGACTCAGTCAAACAGTATATGGTGAAGTACCATTTAGCATTTATATGAACACTGCAGAAATCCAAAGGACAAATGTGCAAATGTATTTGCTAGCAGCTCAGGAGAACCCACTGGATGTAAGTGTCCATTTTCAGAGGCAGCTTAGGAGTATTGTCTGGAGAAGTGACTTGGTCAGATTCATAAAGTAGGTAAATGAAATATGAGGGACTCAAACTCTGCACTACAAGAGCAACTCATAGCCTTACTGATCTAGACAGACTGTTATAGCCCAAAACAGGGCATTTCACATCCATGTGCCATCAAAATAACAACATTAATTAAAATGTATTAGAGGTTAAGAAAATATTAACATTAAACTCTTGTCCAGCTTATTCACAGCCAAATAATTAACACACTGTCAACAGTCAACAAAACAGGGAAACTAATGATCTGACCCAAAGAACATGGTCATATGATGATGTCCCTGTTTACTGCAATCACCTACTTCTTTTACACCATTACTACTGTGGTTTGCAAGAAAAAAGTACTTACAAACACACACGCACACACACACACACACACACACACACACACACACACACACACACGCACACATGCACACACGCACACACGCTCACACATATCAATTACAGCCTTTTGCATGACTGTGTACCTCAGATACCTGCTTGAGAAAAATACATTCAGAAATAATGGGCTAGAAATATATCTCAGTTCAAAATCTGTATAAAGTACAACCTACTGCAATCACCCACTGCCATCCTAACTTCTTAGCTCAAATCAGAGACAGACCCAAAAAAATCAGGAACATATTTTGAATGTTTGTCTCATATACTTAGAAAGTTGACAGAATAAAAAGCTTTGCATTAGCAAGCATTTTCTTAAGGATACAAAGTCTGAAATTCATGTTCATCATTATTTAATGACTGCAATCCACAATGATTTGTCAGACATCTACAGCTTTTACAAGGAATAGACAAAATTACCTCTCGACTTTTTTGCAATTCTGGACAAAGTCAAAAATAATGAAGGGACAAACAGAAATTTTAAATCCCATTTTACTTTCTCTATATGCTAATTGAGGACTAATTGTAATCCACAGTGATTTACCTTATCTAAATGTTCTGTGATCCTCTTGGAAGGCAGTTTGCAGTCATCTTCTTAGAGCACAAACACAGTTTGTTGTCATCATCCTGGGTGGGCAGTTAATCATCCTAGAAAACACACACACCTGTAAAACACCTGTGATCTCCCTCTCGATTTGGTGATAAAACAATTCAAAATCACTTTCCTGCATGCAGAAGTAAACTCTCACAAATGTGTGCACACACACACACACACACACACACACACACACACACACACACACACACACACACACACACACACACGCATGCACACACGCACACACACACACACGCACGCACACACACTCTCGCGCGCACACACACACACACACACACACACACACACACACACACAAACAGACAGACACACACACACACACACACACCTGCAAAGCACCTGCAATATCCCAATCGATTCAGCGATAAAAGAATTCAAAATCTCTCCTGCTGGAGAGAGTGCTAAAATCTCCAGCCACTCAAAGGCATTGCTTCTAGACTTGAATGCTAAAGCAAGTGTGAGTCAGGGAGTGCTAAAAAACAATTTAAAATCTCCTTCTCACAGACATTGCTTTCTTACAGACTTGAATAATACAAGTGCAGATCAGGGAGTGCTAAAAACAATTTCAGTGCTTCCATTTGCAGTTATTGCTTCCTTCTGGGAACTGAATGCTAAGGTCTCCTGCCTGGAAGAAAATGTGTGTGTGCAGCGCTGATCCTTATAAGAAGAAACTGAGTGCATGCATGCATGCTTGCAATGTGCTGATGCTTGGAAGACCTGTACAGGTGAGGCTTTAAGAATCACACAGATTTCATTGTTTAGGAGTATTATTTTTTTATTTTCAGCTAAGTGAGGCACCCCATCCAACACAGAGTTCTTGGCAGATGCCTATGTCTCCTTGTGCTGGATCTAGTCCTTCCCTGAAATCACTTAATTTATCTTTTCAAATACTATAACTGCACAATAGATAAATATGGAAATTGACCTATAACTAAAAAGAGAATCATACTCTATCAAACCTCAGAAACCTCAGTACATCAAATGACTATTAGTCAACAATACATCCCACTGAAAATAACATAAAACAATTTAATACCATAGGTTCATAGGTATTTACTAGGCTAACGAAAACAAGGTCCTTTTTAAGTCTAGACATGCACCCCAAATCTCTGACAAGTTCTGGTACACTTGATAGGTGTAAGCAGGGACCTGGGAGATGAACCATTTACAGGTTGCCTGGGTCCATTAGAGGCATAGATTCCAAACCAGGAATGAATTTCCTGTTCCCCATCCAAATGTCCAAGTTGCACTTGAATTGGTTTAGGGAGGATGTCTGCTTAATATGGATGGGGAGCTTGTTCCAGAGAAAGGGTAGTCTCTAGGATGTATATCTGTATATCCAGCAGGTCCTATTTGTATCACAGGCAAGTTTTAAGCCTTTAGAACGGGTAATTTTGGCACTATATGTTTGCAGATATGCAGGATGTCCATCAGGATGCAGGCTGACAATGCCTTGCATGCCAGACATATCTCTACCCTCAACAGCCTGTAGGACGTTGAATACAGGGATAGGGCCTTGAGGCAGTCTGCATAGGACATATTACTTATGCTCTGTATTCTTTTAGTGAGGAACCTCTGTGGACATTCCAATTGTTGGAAGAGCCTGGTTAGGTACATACCAAAGGGGATAATGTACTTAATGATAGGTCTAATGAATACTAAATGCAGTGGAACAATGACCTTCTTGGACCTAGATGCCATACATTTGTTTATAAGTTGTACAACAAAGAATGATGTCCTCACTAAAGTACACACATGATGGTCAAAAGGCTAGATTACTGTCTATGTGTGTCATCAAGTCCCTGAATACTAGGTCAGCTCTTAGGTGTGTGATCTCAATGTAATAGTTACCGGGGCGGATGGCTTCTCAAAGGATGCTATTACACATTTCTTGGCATTTAGTTTTAGTCCATGGCTCTTACATTAATTATTTGTCTGTGTCAGCCCTACCTGGAGAACATTAGCGTCAAAGGGTGGTTCTATGACTGCTGCTAATTTGCAATCATCTACAAATTTAGTCAGCCAGAGGCCATTGACGTTGGCCTTGACTTCAGAAAAGTAAATGACAAAAAGGGAGTGGTCTCTGGTTCATTCCCTGAAGGCTCTGCTTGTGACTGGCCTCTTTATAGAGGTGAACCCCCCCCCCCCCAGTTCTAACTTCTAGGGTCCTATCTGTGATACAGCTGGTTATCCATCAAATGATAGAAGGGTTTATACCTAACCTTTTGAGTTTGTCAAAAATGCCTGAGTGGGGTATTGTGTCAAATGCCTTGGCCAGGTCAAAGTAGGCAGTATGAACCATTTTGTCCTCATCCATTGCTTTGGTAACCTTATCAAGGAAGTCTACCAGGTTGGGTAGGCATAAGCTGCCCTTGATAAAACCAAATTGGGTTGGGTCATGTGTCTGGAGGTTTCATATGTCATTATGGATCATTTTCATAATAATTCTTTCCATGGCTTTGCATATTAGACTAGTGAGACTTATGAGTATGCAGTTTACAGGGTCTGTAGATGGTCCACCTTTGTGCAGACAGATAACTGTGGCTGTTCTACATTTGTGAGGCATGAAGTCAGCTTGGCAGCTACAGTTAAATAGCAATTTCAGAGGGCCTGATAGGTCACGTTTCATGCTATTTCATAGGCATTCTGGGATCATAGGATCATAGGAACACAGGATCATAGGAAGTTACTAGGCTAATGGCCCTAGGGTCCTTACAAGCCTTGCCAAGTTCTACCTTTATTTAAAAGTTCAGCATGAATTGTCCCCCTCTAGACCAATTGATGGAGTGTTCTTGACCTTAGAGAGAGAGAGAGCATTAAGGGCCTGTTCCTTAGTGATAGTAGGGGAGTTATATTTGATGATATTTCCTGAGGGAAGGTTGAGGGGGGAAAAGGGTAAAGTTGGTGCTAAATTTGTTGGCCATTAGGTTTGCTGTACCTTCTGGCTCAGTATAGATGGCTCCATTAATAATGAGCTCTGTGTACAGTTGTATATTGCCTTTGATGTTGTAAATATAGCAGAAGAATGCCTTGTGATTGTCCTTGGCCTGGAAGGCCAAATTTACCTCAGATGTGGCTTTGGTAGACTATATTTGTCCTCTGAATTGTCTGTTTTGTTTTATGAGAGTGATTTTTATCCAATTGGGTGCTACACCAACTAATTTTTGCCATGATTTTCTTTCTGTGTTATACAGCCCATTGATGTTGTGATTCCACCAGGGTGGCTTGTTTTTTTTTTTCAGTTAGTTCTGTATTTCTTCCTGGTGGGCACAGGTGCCTCTATCTAGCTATTAGCATGCTTGCATGGGTTTCTGTAAACAGTTCCATACAGGCAGTACTGTTCTCAGGGTTTGTAGGGGCTTGAAATTTTGCCAGGTTATCACTTACTAGTATGCTGTTAGTCTTACAGTAGTTCATGAATATTCTAGTGTTAGCTGGAGTTCCAAGTTTTATTTTTACTTTCGATGAGGCCATTTTGTGACCTTAGCAGAGAAGGAATTACACTACAGGAAGTGCAGCACTCTCCCAAATTAGTGAGGACCAGATCCAACCCTAGTCAGTGTATTGACAATCTCGTCCAGAGAGTTTGTGTTTACAAAATCCAGGAATCTCTGTGCCTGTATGTTTGGTGTCATATGTGATTTCCAGTTAAGAGTGGAGTAATTAAAGTCACTCATTAATATTATATTAAGTTGGATGGTGAGTGCTTCCAGTAGTTCCTGGGTCATAAATGGTGCCTATAGCTTGCAAGGAAGGGGTATGGGATTTTGTCTATGGGGATCTGAACATTAAGAAGCTCAAGTGCATTGTCTTGTTTGATCAGCCTTTTGGTATATTTATTTTTGATGTATATTGAAATACCTTCACCTTTAGTCCATGTCTGTCTTGTAGCTAGTGTAAATTTGTGGAAGGCATTATAGCCTTGCACTGCTGGTTTGCTCTCTGTGGCATTAAATCATGTCTCAGTGACCGCACAGATGTCAGTATTCTCTATGGTGAGGAGAGCTTGTAGTCAGCGGAGTTTTTTATTTAAACTCATAGCATTGAGCAGTAACACCTTTAATTTTTCTTGGTTTTGATTTGCTATTTCAGAAGTACTTTCAGTTTGGCATTGCCTAAAAAGGCACTATGGGGAAGACAATATTTTAATTAATATTCAAAAGCCTATTTGGGGAGAGGTGCAGACCATCCCTGGCAAAGCAGCATGGTTTGTAGATCATCTCCTTCTCCTTCATGCTGACAAATTTTGCATCCTCTTAAAATGACATCAGAAACTAAGTCAATTATTAAAGTCAATCATATTCTGTTTGTATTGTGGCATCATCCTTGGAGAAGGTAAAATGCTGCTCAGTGCTAGGCTCATACCAACCTGGAACACATATTCCAAGAGCTCCATGATAGCTCTCTTCATGTAATCCAGAGAGGTACATCTCAGATCATTTATACCCACATGGCCTATGACTGAATCATACTGGTACTTGTGGTCCAACGACCCAATTGCATGCATAATGTGACAAATCCTGGCCCCTGATAAGCAACTGACCATGACTTTCTCAGTCTGGTAAGAAAGAAATCAATGTGTCTCACAATGGAGTCTCCAATAACCAGAATGTTGGACTGTGCAGTAGCTTCCCTTATGGTCTCAGAAGTAGAGGCTCCTTGAGATGTGGCTGTATGCATTGATGTGGGTGTTTTGAAAGAGTTTATTTGGGGCTGCTAGAGTATTCGTTATGTGCACTTCATCTAGGAGGTCTTTGGGGTTTAGGAAGGTTACATTTATGTTCTTCAGCATATGTGGGTGTATGTGTCTGCTTTGAACTGTGTGTGATGGGTGCAGCATGTGTACTACTGAAAACCTGATTGACACAAGGAGTGCTTTTATGTGAGTGTTTTGCTTCCAGTGACATTGTGTAAATACATCTCTCACATATCATATCAGTTTGTTTGAGAATTAACTGGTTGTACGTAAACATGAGGAATTTCTACATTGCCACAGGAAGCTGATATCCACCAAGCTGGTAACAGAGATAGTGGGAAAGTTTATATCCATTGCATCTGATGATTTATGGATAAAATATTTAGGCAGATATTCTGAAGTTAGAAGTAAATCAAGCAGTACTTACTGAAAAGAAAGAATTAGCTTTGTCAAGAATGATGAAGGGAGAGGATTCACCTGAATGGCTGCTGCCTGGCTACTACTACTGTTGGTCTCAACATAGCTTCATGCTGAGAAGCAGACCACAGGCTCTTTGGTGATCAGCATTCTTGTCCCAGAGGATGCAAGGGTCTGTAGGTTTGTTGTAGACTTTCCTGGTAGATGCCTTGAACAGCAACCAGACAAATCAGGAAGGTACAACACAAACACTCACTGCGCAATCAGAAACAGTCAGGAATCAATGACCTCTCCACTTCCTCTCACTGGGAGCAAAATAAAAGCACAAATTCCAAGCTACCACCTACGAAACAGTTATTAGTTTTCTGTTGATTAGCAGTCCGATGGAAATAATGTCTCTGTGCTCCTTCTCTCACCAGGAGCAAAACAGGAGAACTAATCGCAAGATGAATATAGGTTCTCCAATAATTGGTGGTCTTTGACAAGATGTTGCAAATTTTAAAGGTAAGATGGAAAAAGTGGTTAATATCATAAGAGTTGCAGTGTACAACAAGCAGTTAGTTATGAAAGAGGGGTAACTTAAGCTTTAGCTATCTAAGTGGACAGCCACTAAAAGAGTAAGATTGGAAGGGGTTGGGCACTTTGTATTCTGGCTTTATTGAATACAGTGGGGTAGCCAATAAATTTAAATAGCTGAAGGAGAGTGATTTCACAAAATTATAATTTTGTGATTACTCACAATAGCCAATGAAAAAGAAGAGGGAAAGAAATATGTGGTCAAATTAACATAAGGGACAGGCAACTAGAAAGACAGTTGAGTTTAAAAACACAACAGCACTAGGATGGGAAGTTGGAGAAAAATTAAATTTCTGTGTGACTCACAAGAGATAGTGCTGTGGTCTCTTTCCTAGTTTAAATATGCTATTAAAAGCAGAATACAAGTAAAACACAGTGTAAAGAAAATAAATTACTATATATAAAATAGAAGAAGACAATGAAGTAATACAAAATACAAGAAAATGAAAGCAAACCATCCTTTCCCTCACAGCAATCTATGGCAGAGTCTGAGTGAGTTTTTCCAGTAAAAAAAAAAATAACGGTCAGAGCTACAAGACACTATATTTAAAGCAAAATGTCAACATCAAACAACACTTTCACAAAGCAGCACACCATTTAAATTCACATAGTACAAAACAAATTCCATTGAAAACATCCAACATAAAACAGAAACTGGTATTCACTCATAACTTATGAATACTACTCTGCAAGTGCAAAGACCTTGTGTTCTTAGATAATAAGTGAGCACCAGCCACAATCCAATTACAAGTATAATGATATAATTGGCTATTTCATGCTTCACTTAGTAAATAACTCCATTCAGAATGACAGATCTTTGTAGTGCATGGACTGAGGTGATTATAATACAGTACTGCAAAAAAGACAAACCAGCTGAGTGCTTCTGCAGAGCGAGGCATGATCTTAATAATTGCTAAGCACCCCTACTTAAGCTGTTAAGACTGGATATTGTGCTAGGCAGTAAAACCTGCCAGTACTGGCCAGCAAATTGCAGAGGCAGAATTAAAAACAACTTCCTTTTTTCTTGCTGTCTGTACCAGTAATCTGTCCCTAGCTTTCATTCTCTAATATAAGATGTGTTATCCTGTCTTTTTGACAGAGCACATTAAGTGCTTTACAGCCTTGAAAGCTGTCAAAACACTTCAATTTGTTTTTTTTTCTGTTCTGTAACTAATATTACATGGGGCAGATAAAGCACCTTGTACTACAAATAATATGATCGGGTCTCAAATCGTAACTCTTCATTATGTGAGCTCAATATAGATGCCAAGACTTGCCTCTTGAGTTTCACTTTCGAGGTGAATTTCTTGACATCCATGTCTTTAACACAGTCATGATCATAGGATCATAGGTAAGTACAAGGGGAGCCCTTGTAGTAGCCCTCGTAGGCCATTTTAAGCCTATTCAGTTTCCTTTTTTGTGCTTGAATTAAGCTAATCATGTTGTTGGTTAGACATTTGCTTTGCCCATCCCATGATCAATAATTATATATTACACCTAATGAGAATAACTGAGATTGTACCACAGATAAATTGAGGGGACCCATGCATGAGATAAATCAGAGCCCTATTATAATCTTCTATGTTTTTATATCTCCAAACATACTGCTCACCTTATAATAGAGTAGTAAAAAAATCCATAGCCTGTAAATGTTGAGGTAAAATCCAGCGTTTATTCCAAACAGGAAAAGAATCACAAAGCTTTCAGGATCAACCCTTCATCAGTGTGTAAAGTCTCAACGTTTCCAGGTTTTGGATTTTTTTACTACTGTTTTACATTTTGTATCCAGCCTGGTTTACCTGTGTGCTGTTCTTGTTTCTTTGCACCTTATGATAGAGAACAAGTGATGAACGGTAAAATAACTTGATTAATACTTTCCTTCTTACTTATTTACCATTGAAAGCAAGAAACATGCAGCAAAGAAAATAATACAAACAAATAATTAAAAACCAATAAAAACACAGAACAGTTGTTAGTGTGCACTGTTTTGCTCCTTCCATAGTATCTGTTACTTAAATGGTTGTACAACAGTAAACAAACTGAAAACTGCATAAACCAGCTATAATCAAGATAACAAAAGTCGACTAATGCACATGTAGATTAATTGATAGGCCAATGAAAATTTCATTAAATAGACCTGTTCTGTATAATATGTCTCTATCAATAGCTATACTCTATGGAAATAAGGAATATTCCAGCACAACAGAGCAAAAGAACATTATATTTTAAAGCAAGTATCTGTCATACATATTAAGGTAATATGCTGTCTGTTAGCTACATTCTCCACCCCCAGATATTTCCAGTTGCTATTGTTTGACTCTGATCAGTCATTCAGAGACTAAACGACAGGGTCACCCTGGTAAACAGGCATTCTTGCTGTCATGTTACATTGTTAACATAGACAAAATAAAGTAGCTTATGCAGTTTAAAATGAAGGCATGTCTGACAGATATAACTATTTTCAGTTAACAAAAGAAAGATCAAAATTTGCCTGACTTACCATGGATATGTTTCCTGTTAGCCAGATGACCTTGTTATGGAAAATTACTTATAAAAATAGAAAACCATTTGTATGATGCCGTGGTACTGATGTATCCACTATAATCTAAGCCAGAAACAAAATTCGGTTTGATTTTTGGCATCAAGATAAAATGTGTCATGTGACAGAAAATGGGAGACAGCTGTAAAAGAAGTGACCACTGTGACAGAATCAATGTATCACTAACCTTGTTAGGTTCAGACTGTACCAAGAGTTAGAAGCAGTCTGTTGGGCTGGGTTTTATTCCTTTTCAAACAAACTTTACAATTTAAAAAGTAAGTTTTTGCTTGGGGAGGGAGCTATATTTTAACATTGCATGGTCTTATTTTATTTATTTATGTATTATTTATCATTTATTTGTTTGTTTGTTTTGCATTGCTGAATGGCATGCCACTATGCAGTGGGTGTACCAAGGAGAGAGTGGAAATGCGTATGGTACCGAATCTGAATCGAACTGAGCACATGCAGAGCCACAGATTCCGCTATCTGGGAAGACTATGAGAAGAGGTAATGCCATTCTTTTCAGCATTACATCCCAGGTTTGGAAATTAAGCTCAGGCCATCCTGCGGCTAGACTGGAGGACAGTACTGCCTGCAGCAGAAGCTGAGATCCTCTGGAACTCGGAGGCAGTGAGTCTCTGCTGTATTACTGCTACTTGATAGCAGGCAGTCACAGGCTGAAGAGGACCTCGGGGGTAGAAAGCAGTGCCCCAACTGCCCTGATCCAGCATCTGTTGCACAGAGGAATACGGTCAGGAGTAGGTCCTTTTAGTGACCGTAAAGGTGTCTCCTCAGCTAGTGTTAAGCATCACACAGCTGAATGACTATTAGATGATTAGATTGGCTGGTATTAGAAACCCAAAAGAGTTGGAGAAATTAAACTGAATAACCATGAGAAGGTTACCTTGGTTTTCATTCTCAAGGGTTAAGTGGAACTTTCTGGCAGCATTTCTTATGTTGGGTGTTATTAATTTAACCATAATCATAGGAAATAAGTCTCAAAGAAGTAACTGGAGAGGGAGCTTGACTGGGCTAGCTGCACTCCTTGTGTAATTCCTGAATCAGCCTTTGGCTTTCTTTGTCAAGTATTTTTTTCTGTTTACCAGTTTTGATTGCATTCAGTAGCTCATTGCATTAATCAAATACTGTGATTCTAGCACTTTGTACTACATGCAGTTCTTCGTGTGCCCTTGGCCAGATTCAAGGCAGAAAAGTGTCCTGAGAAAGTTAATTTACCCAGTTAACAAATAAAATAACTAAGTCAATAGATTAGGTCTTCTCAGCAACAGAGGCAAATAAGATTCATTACAAATCTACACAAACACAGCACTCAAGCTGTGAAAAGGTCTGAGGCAATGTGCATCATAGAAAAACTTGAAATATCTTCCAGCCACCATGAAAATAAAGAAATATGACTTTACAACATAACTGGGAAATGAACGTAGAGGTTTTACATATCAGCTCTCATCAAATAAATGTGGAAAAATGTGGAAAGAAGTCGGAGGCATATCAGTTTTAAGTAATAAAATGAGCTAATACATAATCAGCACAGAGGAAAAGAAGTGACTGTAACTGTAAGACAACGAACCCGTAGCACAAAAGGGAAACTGGTTAAACAACAGTTCAAATGAAGAGAACAGCTAATACAGCTTCACGATATTCACACGTGATGCTGACAGGCACAGGGAGGAAACTGAGCCAGCTGCCCAAGTGAGAAGGAATTAGTATTCTAACAATGGCTTTCCTTATCCAGGGCAAGGTGACCTAGGCACCTGGAAAATGTTGTTACCTGGTGAAAGCCAAGTCTTCAATCCAACCTCCTAGTACCTGTCTGCTTGGGGAGAGCAACATACATTGTTATCTCATTAAATAACCTCTGCCATGTCTAAACAAGTGTTACTAACAACAGCAACCCCACAAAATAAGATGTCATGCAATGGCCTGCCCTCTGCATTACATCACCATACAGCCAAGCTCTATCACTCCTTAGTTTGGAGAGAAAACTTTGTCATTTATTAGTGAGAGAAAACAGTAAAAACAGGTATAGCAGCATGCTGAGAAAGGAGAAAAGCTTTTTTGTCCCATAACTTTTTACTGTAAAAATCTCCAAATAGTTAAACACATGTCTAATTATCACTCTAACCCTAAAAGCAAAATCTTTGCCTTAATGGATAAAGTGTGAAAAAGAAATAAGATGCTCCTGTTAAAGAGAAGCAAAATCAATGGCTCACAAAAGAACTAACAGCTAAGTACAAGTTAAAGGATGCAGTGTGGTATCATTGGAAACACTGCTCATCTTCTGATAATGGAGAAAAGATCATTGTTGTAAGAAATCTGGCAAAAAAAAACACCACTAGAAGCCGAAAAACAAACTACCTGTAAACAACTGAAACTTCTCGCCAGAATCATTAATAACTGTTCCTGGATCTTCTAAACTGTGTTTCAAGGTGATCTGAATATAAAAATCCAATAAAACATGCCATGACTGCATCCTCCTGAGGTACCCTGTCCCCAGTGGATTTCCTCCAGAGATTCTTCACACTGCCATATACCTTTGAGACTAACCTAAACTCCCCCATTCCAAAACCAGAACCATCTCAATGCAGCACTATTTCTAACTCAAGACAATCAAAGACAATGACATATAAAACTGTTAGAAAATATGCCTGTAGATGTCCTCATGAGAGCAGATGGCCTACTGCTCTGATTTACCTTACTATGTGAAGAACTTATTGGTCTCCCCTTTCATTACCTTTATAATGTATGCCTCACTAAAACACTTTGCCAGTAAAATGGAACAGGCTATAGTTAAACCACTGCTAAAACTACTTAACCCAATGAACACAAATCACTTTAGACCAATACCCGTACTGCTTACACCATAGCAGACTTTCGAAAAAACTTGTCCTTGTGCAAATAATGAATACACTAATAAGTACTTTTTACAAGTATTGTATCAGCATGGATTTCGATCATTAAGGAGCCTCCAGTAAAAGCACTACACATTCTTACTGATGACATTTTTCATATTAAGGATACATTTCATCAATACAATTAAGGTGTTTGACCTTGTAGATCAGAAACTGTTGCTAAATTGCCTAGATGGAACATCAATAAACAACCATCAGACTGGCCATGAATGCCAATTATTCTGTAGGTAGTTAACATGGCCAAGCATAAGACCAGTGGTTCTTATGCCACCATCCAAAAAACATGGTCATAAAATAAACTCTCCTCTCCCATTGACTCCAACAAAAAGGAAATGCATTCTTAATACCAAAAAACGGGTCTATATCATATCATCGAATGCTTAAAAAAGCGAACGCTGATTGATCGACCTAATTTAAGCAAAAGCTTACAATCTCGAACTGTCAGATCAGCGATTTTTTTCCCAGGGAAAAAATCGCTGATCCAAAACACATACACATAACACAAGCACACCAAACAAACAGAAATCCACACACATACACCTAAAATCTCATACCTAAGCCCACACTAAACTATGCACACACCACTAACTACCCACTTACCTTAACCCAAACCCTAACCCTAAGGTCCGTCACTATTGCACACTCACCTCACCCGCTCCCTAACCCTAACTCACTTAAATCCACCCTAACCCTCATGTCCACTCAATCGTACACACACCTAACCCGAGCCCTAACGCTAACTCACCTAAATCACCCTAACACTCACATCCACACAATCGCACACTTACCTGAATCCGACCGGTAACTTTCCACCATAACACTAAAAATACCGAAGCAACAGAAACGGACAACCAAATTCTTTCCCTAGGAAAAAAATTTGAGTTTCTACTGCTTCGATATTTTGTAGTTTCGCAAAAATAAGTTCGATCAATCAGCGTTCGCATTTTTAAGCATTCGAGGATATAATATAGACCCCCAAAAAACAAAGCTATGGTTTTTTTCACAAGACAAAAGCAATCATTGGTCCCATAACACTGAAACATAACCTACAATAAGAAAGATCCTGCAGAAAAGACATACAAATTCAAACATTTGAATGATTTTAGATTAAATATTCAACTTCAAGAAAAATGTGAATACATCATCTATAACAAACAAATTCCCCTTTTGAGCCAAAAGGAGAGTGGTCACAGAGAAAGGGGTACTTTTAGCCTAACATGAATACAGATTGCCCAGTGTAGCAGCAACATCCAGGAAGAACTTGCCATTGTAGCAACAACATCCAAGAAGAAGTTGCCATTTGTGCAGGCCACCAACAACATCTGCAAATTTATCATGGCAGACCCTCATTGCATAGTTTTAATTAAATTTGAATGGTTACCAAGTGAACATGGATGCACATGATTAATAGCTTCTTTAACACATAAAGTATCTTTGTTTACCATAAGAGTAACAAAATGGAGCCTCTACTAACTCGTTCCTAACCTCTTGGAACAAACTTTACAGCAAACACTACACCATTCCTATACGGGCCCCTGCATAGGAAATCATTATCTATAAAACTTAAGACTCAACCCTCCTTCTCTGAATTCCATATCAAATGCAAGAAATGCCCATTCAAAGAAGCAGCTTATAAATATTTTAGAGCAAGCAAAATGGCTTAAAATAGAAATAATCCCTTCATTTTTTCTCAGTGGATGTATTATTGACTATTACCATTACTAAATACCAAACGCCTAGATATGGCCGCCTCCCCATATAAACATCCTTCACTTTTCTTCTCTTGTAAATACCAGTCACTCTTTTCTTCTCACTTTAACTCTATCTTCCATCTCTGTACACATTCACGTCTCTTTACATCCACACTTGTACATAACACAAAATGCTGAAATTGTTTATTTATCCAGTTTTAATTGCTACAGAGATTATTATGCTACCCAGTTGCATTTTTTCTGTAATTATTTTCCACCATTGGAATTCTGCTGTTGATTTTTCTGTAATTATCTCACTGTGTAACCACTGTTTATCATTATAATTCCAGTATTGTAAGTTTTTGTACCCACAAGATAAACATGAAAATGTTCTAATTGGATCAGTGTTCTACCCAAATTAACAAATGAAAAATAAAATGTTTGCGAAATCAAGTCATATTTCTGATACATATTAAGTGAATCAAAGATATTCTAAATTAGCCAACTTCATGGTGTAGAGGGATAAATACCCCTGACTACAGCCATGACTACACCACCAGAAGGTGGATGGGTGTGCCAATCCTGGAAGAAAGCATGCACTCAATTGCACCTCTCAGTCAATCCCTAGTGGAAGCTAAGGATGAGCAGGGAAGGCATTGTCCACAAGGGAACTGGTTGGTGGGCATTGGCTGAGTCACCACTGAGGATAGATTATGCACCGTCCATTCCCTGGATGACCAACGGTGTACAGAGGAGGGAGGATAGGTAATAAAGTAAAAACACTCCTCTGAAGCAATATGACACTGCGACAAATGTATCCAGCTCCTCACTGGCCCTAGTATGGGTCAGAGTATGTCCAGGAGAGGTAGGAGAGCCAGTGGACAAGGAGATGTCTTAGGTAGTCAGCCATGGAGAGCAATACAGACTTCCTAGTTTATATTTTCTTAAACAGCTGCAATTTAATTTGAATTTGAACAACTTAATGAATGAAAAACAAGCTTACACTGGTGTAGAAGGTTCATCCACATGTTCATGTTATGTGGCTGCTCTTCAATGGTGGGGGGGGTCACAAAGTTGGTTTGGTATCTTAGCACGTTAATAGTTACAATATTGCAGAATATTTGTTGTGTGAACTTTGCCCCTGATTTTGAGCTTTTACCCCCCACCCATTATTTTAGGCATTGTCCAGAATTCCTAAGTAAAACAATTTTAAGGTATAAGTGTAAATAGTTCAATGATCGTATTTACTACTGGCTGAATATAGTCAATGAAATAGTTGCATGACAAAGATAGATATTTGTGATGTTGTTCTTCTTCTTTCAGTTTTTCCCAGTTAGGGGTCGCCACAGCGGAACTCCGGTCCGCTAATGATTGGCAGTAGATTTTTACAGTGCTGAGGTGCCAGCTCAACACCCAACCTTCAATGAAGGCACGCCCATTCACGCATGTCTTTTGAACCTGATACCTTTCGTAAAGCGATTTGAAAATGATGTAATAGATAGATCATAGCATATTGTGATAATGTTTTAGTGAGATCAATGTTCTACAGGTAAAGTTTAGTAATTTTCAGAGTAGTAACATCAGGAAAGGATGCCCAGCATGAAAGTAACATGTATTTTGCTATACATTTCATAGAAGACTTGCAAAAAGATGTACATCCAATGAAAGTTACACATGTACATATAAACAACTTATTAAATTCTTTGTCAAATGACAAACATAAAAAAGCAGAAAGTAAAATAAAACAGAGTAAGGGCAGGATTCAGATAAACTTCCCTGCGCTGCATCTTGTAATAAGCTGTTTCTATGGCAAGGTTACAAGGATCAAAGCTTTTTCCCACTTGTCTTTTAATTTTTTTTAAGTGACTTAGGGTAATATTTAATGAGTATCCCTGGTGTCTAGTGTCCCCCCATAGGTTTACGTCTTTCATGCTTTCTAAGTGATGAGTAATATTAAATACTTTCCCTGGTGACTAGAGTTCCTCTCGTGCATATTTTGTATGGCCAAAACTTATTCTACTACCTTTTGAAGTGAGTAAGAATAATATTTGTTACAATTAGTGTTGCCACCTTTCTTTGTGTCCAAAACCAGACCAAAACCACACCCCTTGCACCTCCCATAATCCAACTAATTTCCTCCCCTCTCCCCGCCCACTTTCCTTCCATTTCAGGACATCATAGTTGCATCAAGTGAGGAGGAACGCCCACTTTTTCCTTTTATGATCCTTTTTCCCTGCCAATTTACTATTTTTTCAGTAAAAAAAAAAAAAAAAAAAGTATAGTAAATCCGCCAATTTGCTGATTTAAGAAACTCCAATAGTCTGTTTTTTTTTTTTTTTTTTGAAACAGACTACCAGAGTTTGCACAGTGTTTTCCAGACTACCAGACAATGTGTTTGATTTCTGGACAGTCTGGAAAAAAAACGGATAGATGACAATACCATTTATAATTCTACAATGTGTTCCCCCAGCATTACAGGATTTGCTCATTAGTCTAGGGGAATTTAGAGGTATGACAGCTCCACACACACACACACACACACACACACACACACACACACACACACACACACACACACACACACACACACACGCATGCACACACACACACACACACACACACACACACACACACACACACACACACACACACACACACACACACACACACACACACACTCATTTAAGATCACTCATCCCACTGCATGCACTCACACATGCAGCTGCACACACAGACACACACACACATGCACACACCTTACACCACTATCTGTCTGCTAAACTCCCCAGCACTTACCTCTAAAGCGATCTCACACATTGAAAGTAATGGGTGAACACAAACTTTTGGCCAGGTTAATTAACTCATCTGGCCTTACTAACTTATGCAGGGGAATGGCTCTCTGAATCACATGAACACATAAATAGCTTACTGCAGACATTTCCAAGGGAAAGCAGATCGATAATTAGAATAGGCCACTCCTCCAGAATGCCTCATTAGCATGTGGCTTGGCCAAGGAGGGTCTATATTAGAACATCAAAGTTTCAAAACTTCAAATGTTCTAATATCGACCCCTATTCAGCGAAAGCTGAAAACATCGAACATACAGAACAGCAAATTTTTTCCTAGGGAAAATATTTGCTGTTCCAAAACACATACACACAACACAAGCACACCAAACAAACAGCAATCCACACACATACACCTAAAATCTTACACCTAACCCTACACTAAACTATACATACACCACTAACTATCCACTTACCTTAACCCAAACCCTAACCCTAAGGTCCGTCACTAACGCACACTCTCCTCACCTGCGCCCTAACCCTAACTCACCTACCTCTCCCTAACCTTCACGTCCACACAATTGCACACTTACCTGACCCGCGCCCTAACCCTAACTCACCTAACCCGCCCTAACCCTCATGTCCACACAATCGCACACATACCTAACCTGCTTCCTAACCCTAACTCACCTAACCCGCCCTAACCCTCACGTCTACACAATCGCACACATACCTAACCCACACCCTAACCCTAACTAACCTAACCTGTGCTCAATCGCACACTTACCTGAACCCAGCCCGTAACTTTCCACCACAGGGCTGAAAATACCGAAGCAACAGAAACGGACAACTAAATTCTTTCCCTAGGAAAAAATTTGGTTTTCTGTAGCTTCGTTATTTTCAACGTTCACTGAATACAAGTCGATATTAGAACATTCGAAGTTTTGAAACTTCAATGTTCTAATATAGACCCGGCCAAGGAGATGGTCCACCTTGGTGATTCAACAGACCATGTAGAATCACTGTGGAGGGTCTGTCTCTGAATCAGGAAGGGACATTTGCCAGTGAGAAAACAGTGCTGTTAGGGCTTACTGCTGGTGATAGCCTTTTCTGAATCCTTGGATGGCCACTACAACTGGGAAAATACACCTTTATTAATTTGTTTGTTTATATTTTTACTTATTTATTGGCCAAGCATGTGAAATGGTATCAGTCCTTTTCATCTATAATCTAGGCTATAAGGGTAAGAATAACTAGGACTTTTTAATGCACGCAATCAATTTTTATACATGTTAGCCTGAAAACAACTAATTTTTACTTTTGTTTTTCAATGTTTTGGAAATGACACAATCTATAAAGATCTAATGGCCTTGCTCACTTTAATGTAGCCCAACCTACAATGTCTCTGTAATTGTTGTAGAATTCTTTATAAAATTCTTAGGATACACCACCTGTATAGTTATCCTTGTATCAGAGACTGCATTTATTTAGCTGTATATCACAGACTGGATGAAGTAATTACAGCACTTAAAACGTATTGATGTCAATCGGCACTTATTCAAGCTGTTTTTTGCAGCCATGAAAGGAATATCACTCTTTTGACAAAGAAATATTTTTTTTTTAGTTTTTGAGGTCATATACCAAATCATTTATTTATTTTATTTTATTTTATTTTGAAAATGTGTTAACCTGATAAGTCCACTGGACACATGTATTCCTTTTCAGAGGTGACCCAGGAACACTTTCTGTTCAAGTGAATTGCTCAGAGTCACACAGTAGGGAAATGGAGATAGATGGAGATAGAAGAAATTAAACCTTGGACTCTTTGACAATAGGAAGTAGCTTGTTAGCACCTCACTGCACTAATTGCCAGACATCAAAGGTTTGTTTATGGTATTCAAGGAATTTGTCATCTATATTGTGTGTGTGTGTGTGTGTGTGTGTGTGTGTGTGTGTGTGTGTGTGTATTATAATTATAGTGTCTACTGTGTGACTCTGAGTAAGACAATGGGTCAGCTCTAAAATGGAATAATTATATATAGTGGATCTACTGTCTATCATCGGATCTCACCAACATCAACACGCATGATGTCAGCACACATGTCAACAAACAAACATTGACATGCTACTGTGCATGCTCCAAGGCTTATCCTTAGAAAATGCAAAAGAAAAAAAGGTATTTTGTGGAGGCAGGGCAGTCCCCCCTGCGCAGCCCAGCCCTGCTATACTAATTTCAAAATCACACAATCCCCAGGGGAAAGGACATATTCCCTTACCCCAGGGACTGTCAGTCTCACAAATTTGTTGACCATCTATGTTGTCAATTAGACTGTGTCAGTAATATACAGAGGTCAATTTAACTTCAAATCAACATATATGTATAAACGGATCTATTTTACAAGCTCAAAGTTTCAAAAATTTGAACTGCAGATGGTCGAGACCGTAAGATAGATGTTTTGAAATGTCAAAATTGTTTGTTTGTTTGTGTCTTTCGGCTTTTCCCGGTTAGGGGTTGCCACAGCGGAACTCCGGCCCGCTAATGATTGGCTGTAGATTTTTTATGTGCCGAGTTTGCCAGCCCTGACGCACAACCTTCAACAAAGGTATGCCCATTCACGCATGTCTCCACACAGAAAACGCTCTAGCTGAGAATCGAATGGCACAACGTCTTGCTGTGAGGCAACAACGCTACCGCAGCACCACTACCGCAGTTGAAATGTCAAAATTGTAATAAAAAAAATAAAAACAAAAATATTTTTTTATGTTTTTGTAGGAGGGCAAGGTCCGCGTGCACCCTCACACCCTCTGCTAAATAAATATACCAACTTTGAGCTTGTGTAGGGAATCCATATAAACATACATATGTGTGTATATATATATATATATATATATATATATATATATATATATATATATATATATATATATACTTACTGTGACGTTCCTCCTCTGGGCCAGTAATCAAAGATCCTCAATCCTCACCACTGACAACAGTAGGAGACGTTCACTCTCTGCACCAAGTACAACTTCCCTTAAGAGCATACAGGAAACACACTCCAAACCTGTGGCTGGACTCTCTCTTGCTCCCTGTATCTCTCTCTCTCTCTTTCCAGGCCCCAAAGAAGAATCTACACTGACCACTAAGTTCTGTCTCACTGTTCCAAGTAGCTGACACACACACGCACGCACACACACACACACACACACACACACACACACACACACACACACACACACGCACACACATACACACACATACACACACACACACACACACACACACACACACACACACACACACATGGAAATGTTCACACAAATACAGAAAAACAATGCTTAACTAACCTCACTATATTTTCCTGCCTGATTAAAGAATTGCTGTTCCCTAGTTCACTTACTAGAGCAAATCAAGACGATGCAGGTGAGTGGTCTTTCTTGCCAGGTTTCCCAGATAGATTGATGAGTGCTGAGTGATATCTGTCACTAATATATAAATATCATTTAAGTGCTGGCTATAGAATGACATCACGTCTGGTTACCTGACTCTGGTTCCCACACTACCCCCTTTACTAGAAACTTGAGTCAGGATCTTGCACATATGTATCATAATACATGCATAGAGCTTTGCTAAGATGTGTTACAGCATCTGGAAGCTTTAAAATAATTTTAACACCTCCAATCTTACGACAGAGCTACTAAACCGGGCTGCTCACAGACATTTTGTCTCTGGCTGCATTCAGAACTGTGAGATACAATCTTTATGGCCTAAACTAGGTAATTTAATTTCAGACTATTTTGCAAAGTTAGCTGGATTAGCATCTTCTCTTCCAGTATCCTCTGTTACAATATATTTATTTCAGCAGTTACAATACAGTCTAACATACAGGTGCATTTCTTTTCTGTCCAGCAGCACCCACTGTTGGCATTTTTTTTAACACAAGCAGCTTTACAAATACATTTTTCAACAAAAGCATCTGTACAAATCAGTTTGATATAAAAATGACATATAATTATTTACAAAATTCCAGCTAGCTATGCTGGCATTACCTCACATCATATATATATATATATATATATATATATATATATATATATATATATATATATATATACATATATATATATATATATATATGTGTGTGTGTGTGTGTGTGTGTGTGTGTGTATGTGTGCATTTTCTGTGAAATGAATGCCACAAAACTGAGTAGCATGATCAGTATATAGGCTCTACTGGTGATAAGATATGACCATATCTCAGAAACTAGTATGGCATGGTGGTACAGCTTTTAACACTGCTGCCTCACACAGCATGACTCTCAAGATCACTTCCTAGCTGCAGTGCCATCTTTGCTGAGCTTGCATATTCTTCCCATGTCTATATTTGTTTTTAAAGTGATCACTGGTTTCAACATACATCACAAAAACATCCAGGTAGGTTCGCTGGCAATGATTCAAACTGCCTCTGGGAGCATATATGTGAATGTACATGTCTTATTCATAGGTTGTTACTAGACATGCAGTCCAAAAACCATTGAGAAGCCTAGTCCAAATTTCCAATTGCCCCAAAGGAGTGTCTGATTAAGTGACTCACTCACTGTCGCACAGTAGACAAATAAAGGCTGAGGGATTCAAACCCTGTATCACAGGAATTAACTTATAACAGCTCATAGCCTTAATCCCCTGCACTAACTTTCAGGCTGAGGAACAAGAAACCCTGCACAGCAGAAGGAATGTGGAGCTAAACAAAATTCTGCCCTTGCCTTGAAGAAAATAGCACCAACCACAAACATTAAGAAGTAGCTGTTGAGAGGACAACCTTGTCGAATGCTTTTCCCGATGAGTATAGTAGACCCAGTCCAGCTATTAACAACAGGAATAATCATGGTTGCAGAATAAATAGAAGCAATATACTGTTGAAAATTAGGACCAAAACCATAGGCAGACAGGATATCAAACAATGCCATGTGAGCTACATTGTCAAATGCCTTGGTTAAGTCATATGACAAAATTAGAGCAGTGAAAGAGAAATAAATGTAAGAAAAGATCGATTTCAAAAGTTGCAGGAGATCAGTGATGTGTCTTCCTAAAATTCCGTATGTGCCCAGGTCCAGCAAGAAAAACATATGCAATAGGAGGAGAAGTTGTAGGACCTTACAGAATTAAATAGTTTGTAGTCTGTATTACAGAGTGAAATCAGATGCCAGTTAGCTAAAACACGATGGTCGCCCTTCTTACAGATAAATTTCAGTGCAATGGTTAAAAAATCATGCAACAGAAATCTAGAGCTCAATTGTTCTTTGAAGAGACAGACAATGAATGAAAACTGTTCATCTGAAAGGGAATGGTAGAAATGATAAGGTAAGCTATCAACTCCAGGAATACTGTCCCTATGTGCAAAGGAAGAAATAACCATGTTAACCTCTTGAAAAGTGATGGGAGCATCAAGGGTTGCATGAACGACAGCTGGCATGGGAGGAATTAGCCATGTAGTCCTCTGTACATCTTTGCCAGAGTATAAAGTAGTTAAGCAGTCATGAACTGTTTACAAAATATCACTCTTATCTCATGTTTCCACACATTCCTCTTGTAAAAAACTGTGCATATAAGTTTCCTTCTGCAGTATTTTTTTATTGATATAGAGCAGGAATTGCTCACTCTGTCCTTTAAATGAGTGTGCTAGGTTCCATAAAACATACCGTGTTCTGGCGACATTACAGACAAAAAGCTTCCATAAATGTACAAAGGCACAATTGTCATCAATGTCGACAGTAGATCCAAAATGCGAGTAATTACCAGAAGTCCTTTACTTCAGCAGAAAGTAGAACTGTCTAGCAAACCAGGCATACCGAGCAGCATATTTGACCTTAAAGGCTAACCACCAATGAGAATAAGAAGGGTAGAGGGAAACAAGCTTTAAATGGTCCGACCACACCTCCTGTACAATTTCCTTCCAAGCAGAGGTGAAAGTTCAAGGAACCACAAAACAGGGTATTCCCCTTCCTCTAGAAGAAGAAGTAGAAGACTATAATGTGAAGGATAAGGCCTTATGGACACTGAAACTCACAGAGGAATACATGAAGCTCACAGGATAAGGCCTTATGGACAGTGAAACTCACAAAGGAGTAGATGAAGCTCACACAAGAAAAAGAAGGTGAGAATTGAAACAGCAGTAGTTTATAACGGAATGAGTGTTACCATGGAAATATGTGTAATCAGCATTGCCCCTATACATGAGGAAGCCAAATGAAGAAGATCCAAACAAATCTGTATGCCCCTTTCTCTCCATGAAGGACCTTGGTAGAGATAACAATTGAAGTCACCACAAAACAATACAGGGAAATCCACCAGAAAATATGTATCCAGCACCTTGAACAAACGACATCTATCAGTGACATTAGGAAATGCGTAGATGACAATAAGATGGACAAAGTCTCCTTTGCACTGGAGGTCCAAGACCAAAGCCCATCCTGGCAAAACATGGATAATGTCTCTGAGGGCAATGAAATCAGAGCAAAACAGCACCAAAATCCCTGAGTGAATATCAGTACCCAGGGACCATATGGTATCATCCCTCCAAAGAAAGTCCCACTGCAGACACATATCATTGGTGAGGATGCCAGTATCCACTAAGCAGATGATGTTCTGAGTTAAGTGATGAGCTCAATTATACACCAATAATCTGTGGGTCATGGAGACCATACTTTTAATGTTGAGATATGTAAGAGACAAGTCAGGTATCATTAGTGGAGGAGTCATCCGATACCACCAGCCATTTACCTTGCTGGTTGATGCTCTTCTTCCTGCGTGGTGCCTGTGTACAAAATTGTGCATCCTCAAGATCCATAACAGCATCACTGCTGGCATTGCTATTGTCAAAGGAATGCACCTTGGTGCTTAGCTCCTCCCCTGGTGACAGAATGTGCCACATCTTCAACAGAATCCTGTGGGAGAAGGGTGTCCTTACAATGTGAAGAATTAGAAAGAATAGCAGACAATGAAAGTGGAAAAGCTCCCTGGCCATCTTGCAAGCATGCATCAGCAGGAATATCAGGCAGCAGTGTGACAGTGTCTTGTTTTTTCGTTTTTGGTTATGCAGCAAGATCACACCTTGAGTCATCAACATTCATGCAGCCAGAAGACAACACGGCAATGTCTGGTGGAGGAGGTCCATCGGGAGCCAGAGCAGTAGCAGAGGGAACAGGCTGAACAGTTACATGAGCAGGTGTGACAGACTGGTTCATTTCCATAGCAGGAGTAGAGGAAGACCGAGCACAAACTGTAGAAGCAGGAGGTGCAGCATTAGTAGAGTGAGAAGAGACCACCAGAAATGCAACCAGACAGTCAGACCAGAGATGATCAGCTCCGCAATAAAGACAACATTGACAGCATGCCCACGTGAAATGATCTTTAGAACCACATCTTGAGCAATACGTGGAAGGTCAAGCTGGGAACAGATGAGAGAATGAGCCACAGTAAAAGCAACAATGATGCTGTCCAGTGTACTGAAGACTAGCGCTATGACCTCCCACAAAGCACACACCTGGAAGATGCTGCACACCACTATCTTGAACCTCAAGTATGATCCAGACATGCCAAGCTCCATCCCATATGTTTTCTGCTTCCTTGTCGAGGGACTTAGAAATGGTGTAAACCTCAGCACACTGCCCAAGCAAAAACTCTCAGATCTCTCTTCTTGGAGAATGTTAGCTTTTTTTCAAGGTTGCCTTTTCATTAGCTGGACTTTCTTTGAACTTTTCTAAATCCAAAGGCTATGCTCATTTTCAACTTGCTCCATTACAAGGCATCACCTTTTCCAGTCAAGGCATTACTATTCTGGGTGTTCCATTTGGACTGCCAAGTTTTGTATCTACTGTCTGTGACTCCACTCACAAAAGCCTGTGCTCGTCTGGCCTTTTGGGCACCTTCACTCTTCCTAGACCAAGAAAGTTTATTTGCTGAATGGAACTTTCCCGAGTCTTCTCGGTTACTTGTTTTCTATATACTTTTTCCCCTTTGATGGGCATGAAGACTGATGACAGATATTTTTTGGGGGGATGGTTCTCAATCCAATTTAGAGAGATATTCTCTTCTCTACACCACAATATGGGGGCTTAGCCCTAATTCATCATGTTCTGTTCCTGCATACTATGTTTTTATACCCTGTTCTATGACATCTCCGGTCTCCGGAGCTTTCCTTACAGGGTCACCTTTTGCCAGCTACAACAGAGCATTTATGGCCTGCCTACCTTATGGGTAAACAGAGTCGGCTCTTGCTGGATAATGAACATCGAGATACACAGATGGTGTTGGTTTGGTGCAAAGTGACATTGCCCGACTTACCGCAATCCAGGAGAAAACGGTATAACTCCCTCCTTGATACTTTTCACTCTATTGACGGCTCTTCTGAGTATTCTATTTGGAGGATGCATAACTTTTGTTCCTGGAGAAAGGGTTTTGTGGGCTTCCCTTTGTTGCGAGATTTTTTTTGTGGAGGTGCTCCCTCAACAGGTTACCCCCTGGGGCCTCATTGGTCTTTCGACCACTGGAACTGCAAACTTGCTTCAAAGTTGACCTTCACAGCTTGGAGGATGTTGCTCATGTTTCTTTTGACTGGTACAAAGATAACGGGGTTTTGGGAAGGTGTACAGTGCTTTTTCCATCTCCTCGTTTGCTCCAGTGACTTTAGAAAAATGTTTATATGACAATTATGACTGTTTCTGGACTCCGGCAGTTGCACAAGTGGATTTAGATTTAGTTTCTGGTATGAGGCTAATGTGTGCTGCATGTTGTCACTAGGCGAAAACTACTAAAAGCTTTCCTGTTGCCTCAATGTTGTGGCAACTTAGACTCTGGTTGCAACAAAAAAAGGTTACAGATGCTAGCTGTTTGGCTACTTTTTTAGCATTTTGTCAGTTTTTCCTTGTTTACTAATTTATATTGTTATTTGTGATAGTATATCATTGAAAATGTTTGCATCATTTTGCTATATCTCAGATTGCTCCATTTTTGCTCTGTTTGCATTTGTGATTTTTAGGATAAAGATGTGGATTAATCCTTTTTTTTTTTTTTTCTATTTGTTGACTAAGTAGGCCCACTGTCCCTTTTCAGAGGTAACCAGGAGTACTGTCTGGCTAAGTGACTTGTTCAGCGTAGCACAGTAGGCAAATGAAGGTGGAAGGACTCAAACTCTGAACCCTTGGAACAACTCATTAACAGCTCAGAGCTTTAGTCCTTTGTGCTAACTGCCAGACTATGATGGACTGGCAGTGGAACCTCATCCAGGATTGGCTCTATACCCCTGTGTGCAGTGATTACAGTCTCTGTCTTGGGGTGCGGAGATTGTGCTCCCTGACCACTCAGCATTATGGGTTAACTTAACACCTTCAAATCCCAGTCTTCACAAAGTTTGGTGTTTGCTTCTCTTCTATTTAGAAAGATACACTTTCCCTGCTAAACTAAGCAAATTAACTACCACATTCTGGGCTATCCAAGCAGAAGACAATTATGCATTATCATCTTCGGCCTTGGGTGACTAATTTGTAGGTCTGTTTGCAAACAAAGCTGCATTAAGTTCATGTTTTACTTAAGGGACTCAGAAATTCAAGGATATAATTGGTATGGTAGTCAAGAAACGCTGGCTCTGTTTGCAGATGATATTATTTTATACCTGACAAAACCAGAAAGAGACATTACAGTGTTGTGGAACATTTTAAGACAGCTTCAGATCTTCTCAATATACAAAATTAATGAAGTTAAAACAAAGGCAATGGTGGTAAATATGTATCCACACACAAATTGATGGAGCAATATCCATATTTATGGGGACATGATAAAATGAAGTATTTAGGAGTATGGATTAAAATGGACTCTGCTGCTTCAGCTAAGTATATGCGGGAGGAGACTAAACAGAAGATCATACAAAAACTGAGAAATTGGAAGCTTTGTTATATGGATATGGATACTAAGATACAAGCAGTTAAAATGTTTTAGTCCCTTTAGTCTTATGCACAGGCCAGGCATATTTGTATCAACCAGAAGAGAAGTTGTGGATAACAATTAAAAAAGGGCTGAATGATTTTATCTGGGAGGGGAAGACAGCAAGAGTCAAGTGGGATAAGCTGATTCTTCCAATAGAACAAGACAGACTAGGATTGCCCTATTTAAAGGAGTATTTTTCAACAGCACAGTTAAGGCTCTTATACATAACACAAGCAGAAAATTATAACTCAAAGTAGAAAGGGATGATGATATGAAGAGAAGCTCAAGAAACAAGGAGAGACTGGGATTTGGGATACAGACCCTTAAGGAGAATGACAGTAATCAAACAGAATATTATATTCATAAAGCAGCAGAAAGTATTTTAAGAACTAAGCCACGTAATGGAGAAAAGAGATTCTGCCGATAGGGATGACTGCAATTAGGGATACAGACAATAGGCAAGAGGGGGCAGGACATTTATTGGAGAAAACTGGCAAAGGATCCAAGGTATTGGGAGCAAATAGGTTCATAGGTTCATAGGTTGGTACTAGGCTATTGGCCCTAGGGCCTATATAAGCCTAGCCATAACAATTCTCTGGCTATTTCTTCCCACACTATTTACTTCCCTGGACCCCTGTCTAGCAGGGTGACTGATGTGATCCCCAGGGTGAATTTCCTATCTCCCATCCAATCGTCAAGGTTCCTTTTGAAGAGGGCCAAATAGATGCTCTGCTTGACATGTATGGGCATGCCTAACAGCCTCAGTGATCACTCCCCAACATTCGTACTCAAAAAATACCTATACCAAGCTAAACCTGTCATCTACCGTCAAATATGTAAAAAACTAAACTTTAACCCACTCACATTCATCTCAGCCCTCAAAGAATGTAATTGACATCCTCTAAAGTACCTCAGTCTTGATGACGCAGTTGAATTTTTTAACACAACCTTCCTGAGCATCCTTAATTACCATGCCCCCATAAGACTTTCCAGAACCAAAGCACAACCCTCCCCATGGCTACAGAAAACCACTAAGTCAGAAATGAAAAACAGGGATAAAGCCTGGGAGCACTGGCGCAAAACTAAAACTCCCTCAACTAGACAGAAATTCCTAGAACTATGCAATAGAGTCAAAAAGCTAATAAAACAGGACAAATTCCAGCACTACCAGTCTGCCCTAGACTCCTCACAACACAGCCCCAAACAATTCTGGTCCTCCATAAACTCCATCCTCCACCCAGGTAAAGTCAGTACCCCTCCTCCTAACATCCCTCACTCCTCAGAAATTATTGCTAACTCATTCAACACACATTTCACCTAAACCATACTATCACTAACTAAACAACACAACCCCCCTCCCCTCTAACCCACACAATCAACTAGTAATCTCCCCACTGCCTAGTCTTTTTCTCCTGTACCTACCTCCAACATAAAAAAACTCTTAACTAAACTTAAACCCACCAAATTAGCAGCAGACAACCTCCCAAGTGATTACCTACAAATCGCAGCTGATGCTCTGGCCTACCCAGTATCCATCTTGATTAACCAATCTCTGTCATAAAGTTACGTTCCCACACTGTGGAAAGTATCACATATAATTCCCCTCCACAAAGGCGGACCCTCCATAGAACTAACCAGTTACCGCCCCATAGCTATTCTCTCTCCACTCTCCAAAATACTAGAGAGATGCATACACTCTCAGGTCTCAGACTACCTCCTTACTAACAACCTCCTTTCCAGTACTCAGCATGGTTTCCGACCAAACCATAGCACCACCACTGCCTTACTCTCCTTTACTAACACTATCCTTCAGCATAAAAACAATGGCTATCTCTCCTCTGCTACTTTCCTAGAGCTATCTAAAGCATTTGACATGGTCCCACACAAACAACTTATCTCTGTTCTCAATAACCTATCCTTCTCTTAATCAGTCACCAACTGGTTTCAGAGTTACCTGTCTGACCGCCAACAATCCGTTATATGGCAGAATAACATATCTCCCCAACTACCTGTCTCCATAGGGGTTCCCCAAGGATCCATCCTTGGACCCCTACTCTTCTCTGTTTACACCAATAATCTAGCCTCTGCCACCAAACATGGCACATTCATACAATACGCAGATGACTCAACCATCATCTGCTCAGCCCAGTCCCTACCCAAACTGCAAAAAGTCACACAGGAAGCCTTTTCCTCTGTTGAAACTTGGTTATCCGATGCCCAATTAATACTCAACACAAACAAAACTAAACTACTCATCTTCCAACCCACTAAACATACTCAAAACAACTCTCACTTTAACATCACAGCAAAAGACAACACCACTATATACCCAACTGAACACACCAAATGCTAGGAGTGGAAATAGATAATAAACTAAAATTTGGCATTCACATATCCATGACCATAAAAAAAGTCCACAAAAAACTAGGAGCATTATACAGAAATAAGTAACTTCTCACCAAAGCAGCAAAGATTTCAATAGCAAATTCCCACCTTATCTCCACCCTACTTTATGCCTCTCCAATATATACCAACCTAAGGCAACGCGATCTAAACAAGCTAGAGACCTGCTACAACAAAATCGCCAAATTCGCCACAGGGGCATCCTACCATAGTCACCACTGTCTCTCACTTGCTGAATTACTGTATTGCCTTTCTATATTTTGAATACTGTAGTTTGTTTTCCTTACCTTGTGTTTTGCTTGCATTCTGTTTTAACAGCATATTAAAACTTTAAAAGAGACCACAGCTCTCTCTGTTCTGAGTCAGGCAGAATTTTTGCCCGCCCTCCCACCCATTTAAGTTGTCTTGTTAAATACCACTGTCTTTCTAGTTGCCCGCTTCTTATGTTAATCTGACCATATATCTCATTTCTCTCTACTTTCACTGGCTTATGTGAGTAATCACAAAATCATAATTTTTGAAATCCCACCCCTTCAATTATTTAAATTTATTGGCCATCCTACAGTATTTCATAGTACCAAAATACAAAAGTGACCACCCCTTTCAATCCATCTTGCTGTTTTAAAAATAGTAACTCTCCACTAAACCTTAACTTTTTAAACAGGTAAAACTCAAGTTACCTACTTTCACATCTAACTTCTCTAGTGCACACTGCAGAGTGCATTCTTTTCAATCTTACCTTTAAGCATCCCTGTGACTAGCACTTTCTCTAATACCTGCTGGAAAGCACTAGGAAGCCTTAAACTCATACAAACACTGAACTCTCCTTGTTAACAAGGAGAAATTAATAGTAGGCACTAAACAGCTTATAATTGCAAAGTACCTTGCTAAGGAAACAGCTCCTATACTTTACAAAGAAAAAAAAAAAGCCCCAAACCAGGCATGTCCAAGGGTCAGCTTCCGCTGATTTCTCCTGTCCACCTGGTGAATCTGGGCATACTGGGGCAATGCAGCAATTGCCTCATGTACACAGACAACCCTCTCCTCCTACCACCCAACACTACAACCTGTGAGAGATGCACTTACATAGCCAAAATGGAAGCAAAGCTCTCTCCACCCAAGATTGTGCTAAACAGTCAAGAGGAGAAGGTTAACACCCACACTACACCTCAAGCAACACATAGCCCTTCTAAACCCGCACCACCAACACCCACATATAGCAACACTAAATCCACATATGCAGAGGCCCTTAACTGTAACCTGCCCAAGCAACATAGACCTTTGAAGCTGAAACGCAAACAAACACCAATCACAACCAATGTGTCACATAGTTAACACACAAGTGTGCCACCCAGCAACAGCCCCTAAGGCAAGACAATGTACCTAACACTTTAGTCATAGGTGACTCTATAATCCAGCACACTGATGTCCCTCTCACCAGGTTGAATAAGGAGAAAATTACAGTCAGCTGCCTGTTGGGTGCCAGGATCCGCCACATAATGCATGCACTCAAGTCACTCCACAGCAAGTACAAATATGACTCTGTCATTGTCCATGTTGGAGTGAATGACTTGAGACGTACCTCCCTGGACTACATGAAAAGAGACATGGAAGAGCTCTCGGATCATGTGGCCCAGGCAGGTATGACCCTAGCCCTGAGTAGCATCCTGCCTTCACCCAGAATGATACCACAATATAAGGATAAAATGATTGACTTCAACAATTGGCTAAGCTTATGGTGTCATTCAAAGGGGATCCAGTATCTGTCTGCCTGGGATGACATGATTGACAGACCACGATGCTTTGCCAGAGATGGTCTGCACCTGTCGCCCCTGGGATTCAGGTTACTGGCTAAGGCTCTTGCCACCCCTATAGTGCCTTTTTAGGCAAACTTCAAAGGACAAAACCACCACCGTAACAGGTACAAGCATGCAAAATCTGAAGGTAATGCTACTCAATGCTAGAAGTCTAAACCTCAAAATGCACTCTCTCGAGGCACTCCTAAAATGGAGAACATCGATATCTGTGCAGTAACTGAGACCTGGTTCAAGGCTGCAGAGTGCACCCTGCAATACCAGGCTACAACTCTTACCACACTTTTCGGCCACCAAACCAGGACCAAAACACTAAAGGTGGTGGAGTGTCAATATTCACCAAGGATATTCACACCACCAGGCTAGTTGGCCAACACAATGTGTCTGAAATTCTCCAAGTGCAACTAACACTAGGTAAGACTGCAATCCAAATTGTAGCTTGCTACAGATCCCCCACCATACCCCAAGATTCTCACTACACCTTTCTAAACATACTGGAAAATATTAAGATAGAACCAAACACCCTAATACTGGGTGATTTTAACTACCCTGCCATTAACTGGGAAAACTTCTCATGTCCCAACACCTTTGCGCAACGGTTCTTGGAATTCATAAATTCCAACGCCCTGGATCAACTAATCCATAGTCCCACCAGGGGCTCCAATATCCTAGACCTGGTCATTACCAACATGGGAAATCAATGCTCCATACCTATGGTCACCCCCTCGTTAGTCAGGTCTGACCACTAAGTTAATCACCCTTAACATCCACATCCCACCCCCACCCCCCCAGTAAAGAAACCACCATAAAAAAACTTCTCCAAAGCCAACTTCATGCTACTCAAGTCAGAAGTGACAAACTTCATGACACCCATGCAGACGGGAACTGAAAGTTCAACTGCTGAATCCTACACTAAGGCACTGTACGAGCACATCCACTCATGCATGAATTGTGCCATCCCAAGTAGAACCAAAATGCTCTCATCCAAAAAAAGGAAGCCAATCTGGTGGTCCCCTGCCATAAGCAAACTTTACAACAAAAGGAAGAAACTTTTGCAGAAAAGAGGAAAATCCCAGGATGCAAAAAACTCCCTTACTAGCCTCAGTAAGAAACTGAGATGCCTCATAAAATCCTCCAAAGCTAGTTACGAAAATAAAATTGCCAAAGATTCCAAAGACAACCACAAAGCATTCTATAACTATGTCAAGAATCTAAATGGCAATGCTCAGATCTGCTCTGAGCTAAAACAGAATGGCATTAAATATACTGATCCAAGGATATTGCCAATATCCTGGCAGATCGATTCAGTGCCAACTTCACCCCCTCTCACCCCTAAATGGCCCATCTCAATACCGGAAGATTGCCAAATTCCAGTAATAACGGCCACACAGGTACAAAACGCACTCTCTAAAGCCAAGAATACAGCATCCATGGGACCAGATGACATCCCGGGCTGTGTACTACATGAACTACAATATGAACTGGCACCTCACCTAAGTGTCATGTTTAATCATAGCCTCACCTCAGGTTTCGTGCCCACTGAGTGGCGCAGAGCTACAGTTATCCCAATCCACAAGGGGGGATCCACCTTGGATCCCGGAAACTACCATCCCATCAGTCTGAAAAGCCTTTTCTGCAAGGCCATGGAGCGTATTATCATGGAACTTATAAACAAAGACATTGGCAACCTTCAAACACTGGACCCCACCCAGTTTGGGTTTGTGAAGGGCCGATCTTGTCTCCTGAACCTGATTGACTTCTTTGAATCAGTCTCCAGAGCCATGGACAAGGGTAAGGTGGTCCACACAGCCTATCTAGACCTTGCCAAGGCCTTTGACACCATCCCCCACTCTGGAATCATAGATAAACTTACTAAGTTGGGCATTAATCCCTATATCACCCAATGGGTTGCTAAATGGCTTACTGATAGAACCCACACTGTAAAAGTAGCCGACTCCAAATCCAGCTCCAGACAAGTGACAAGTGGAGTACCTCAGGGTTCAGTCCTGGGGCGCTCTTGTTTGGCATCTACTTCTCTGAAGTACAGGTCAACACTAAGGGACTCTGGCTAACAAAGTTTGCAGATGACTGCAAACTGGGAGCCATTATTGAATCCCAAATGATGTGGATACTCTACAAAAGGGCCTTACAGAAACAGATGCTTGGTGCCAGAGCCATGGGCTCAAGCTCAATGCCAAGAAATGTATTGTTATCCCATTTGGGAAAAACATGTATCCATGAATTACCATATAGGTGGCAGTACACTAAACACAGAAAGTGTGATAAGAGACTTAGGGACACAGGTGGACAGTGGTCTCACCTTCGATAACCACATCGCCACAACAGTCAGGAAATCCTTCTATGTGGCACACCTCATCACGAAGGGCTTTTCATCCAGAAAAAAAGAGGTCATTGTCCCACTGTACTCATCCCTCATTAGACCCATTATAGAATACAATGCCCCATTTGGTATGTACCTCTCAAGACATCTGCAACAACTGGAAAGGCCTCAGAAATACCTCACTAAAAGAATCACAGGCCTAAAGCAGATGCCGTATGCTGACCGCCTTAAAAAACTCCAGCTGTACTCTGTCGCATATCGTCTGCTCAGAGGCGATCTCTGCTTAACATACAAGGCCATGTCAAACCCAGAACTGTTGGACATGCTACACTTAAAGAAATCCCAATCTCTCAGAGCTACACGCTCCAGGGATCTAAACCTTGTCATCACAATAAACAAAACATGCTGGAGGGATAGGTTCCTGACCAAGAGACTCCCCAGACTCTGGAATAGATTGCCCATACATGTCAAGCAGAGTGCCTCTTTGGACCTCTTCAAGAGGAACCTTGACGATTGGATGGGAGAAAGGAAATTCACCCCAGGGATCACGTCAGTCGCCCTGCTAGACAGGGGTCCAGGAAAGTAAATAATGTGGGAAGAAATAGCCAGGGAATTGTTATGGCTAGGCTTGCATAGGCCCTAGGGCTGATAGCCTGGTACCAACCTATGAACCTATGAACCTATGAACTGGCTGGCTTGAACTCCCTCACCTCCTTCAGTGGTATCAACTCTCACTCGCCCAGAAACTAGTAAACCATCCTCTAAATGTCCCATCCCTCCAGAATCTACTCCAACCCTATCGCACCACCAGACCACTAAGATGCAGCAACAAAAATCACTTGCAGATCACTAAAGCCAATAACTCTGCTGGTGAAGCACTATTCTCTTGCACCATAGCCAGATTATGGAACTCCCTTCCACCCACAATTACCCCCATACCATCATGCACCCGCTTCAAAACTTTACTAAAAGTGCACCTAAAAACATGCTGGCCTTGCAACTCCCACTCTAATATCACCCACCCCATCCAACCACTACCTTTCTTTCCACTCCAATAACTACCTTGATTATAGCAAGCTCAGATGCTCATAAGCCTAGTACTTATTATACAGCAGGAACTTCTTATTGTAACATTTGTTAATGTCTGTTATGTACTTCACAGATAAAGATTCTAGTTGTCTACTGATGTACTATGTTCTTCATCTGTAAATATGTTGTAAGTAATTGCTATGTTAAATTGTTAATCTCTATGTAATCCAATGTACCTACTGTTTGTTTAGTTTAACAGTGGAGCTTTTCTCCCCGGGCCTCCGCTGAAAATGGACCTACGTCCAGTCGGACACTCCCAGTCAACAAATGTAAATAAATAAATAAATAAATGGGCAGTCTATTCCAGAGTCTGGGGAGTCTCTGGGTCAGAAACCTATCCCTCCAGCATGTTTTGTTTATTGTGATGACAAGGTTTAGATCCTTAGAGCATGTGGCTCTGAGGGATTGGGATTTCTTTAAGTGTAGCATGTCCAACAGCTCTGGGTTTGACATGGCCTTGTATGTTAAGCAGAGATTGCCTCGGAGTAGACGATATGTGACAGAGTATAGCTGGAGTTTTTTAAGGCTTATTTAACTTGGAAAAGTAATAGAATAGAAAGATGCCAATAATTTATTTGGACTTAAGGTTATAGGTTGCCTTCCTTATCAAGGATTGATATCAGAGTATAGGCAAAGAGAAAGAAATAGGGGGTCCTAAACAAAATACCAGCACTGGTAAAGTTTTTAATAGAATCTAGAACAGAAGCTGTCATTAAAAAAGGTATAAATAGTATAGCATATAAATATTACACACCAGCTATAAGAATCAATCAGAGGCGCTTAGAAAGGATTGGGAAGAGAGATTGGAAAAGCAATTATAACGAGACAATGGGGAGGACATATGTATATCTCCCAAATATGCAGCAAAGTCTAGATTTAGGATCTTTGCTTGGAAGTGTTTACACAGGTATTTTTATACCCCAAGTAGACTCCAAATAATTTTTCCTAAGGTAGACAGCAAATGTTGGAGATGTGATGGAGAAGAAAAAGGTAAGTGGAAACAGACTTTAAGGATTCCCTGTAGACTGCTCTGTCAGGGATACTGGGTGAGCAGATTGGTGTAACTAAGGAAATGATTATTTTGAGCTACAATACAAAATCAGAATTGTCTAGACATAGCAGGGCCTTGCTGAGTCTAATTATGGTGGCTGCCAAAAGAGCAATTACTAGAAAATGGAAATTAAAATCTAAACCATCTTTACTAGAAGTAGTGAATACAGTAACAGGATAAAACAACTGGAACTGGGATCTTTAGAAAAGGGAAGGAGCAAACTACATAGGAAAAAATGGGAATTGTGGGAACAATACATGCAGAGGAGGAATGAGGTTTTAAAGAAGGCAGATGTTGAATGAGCTGTGTAACACTTAATGGACAGTGACTGGATATTATAAATCCTATATAATGTTTGCAATTACACTTGTTTCAACAGGGTCTGTGATGTATAATGTTTGCAACTAAACTTATATTAATATGGTTTGTTTTTCATTTATACAAATGTAAGACTGCCTGTGTCATACATGAAAAATTAATAAAGATTTTTTTTTTTTATAAAAATAAAAATGGCCTTACTGGCTCCCTCAGGGAGCAATATTTAGGTGCTTTAACATGAATCAAAACAGGCTGTTTCCTTGCTGTCAGAATGAACTTTCTGCATGTCATAAGGTAGGGGTGCCTTTAACCCCCTCCCCTTTTTTATTTATCTCAGAAATTTAACCTTTGGCCAGTTTTTTAAGAAGTCAGTTTCTTCATGGTAACTCAGTAAGCAGGGATACTATCCATAGTGGTGAACAGAGATTTATTTATTTTTTTAAGATAAACTGGTTCCAGTGATACCGAATCCTATCATCAGTAGTCCAAACATTTTGCAAATGTGTAACATTTCAGGGAATATTCAGCATACAACACTAACATGACCAAATCAAAAGGGCTGGTTCATGTTTGAAAGAGATACAAGAGGCATATCATATTTTGCCTCAGACTGGCTCCTAGCCCCTCATGTACTTGGGAAATGACTGTAGGAATAATTCAGGAATGCATGTACTTGACTTTGAAAGGGCGGAGTGCCATTTGCTTTCCAAAGGATCAGAAAAGTACTGCTATAAAAATGAGTTTACTTTCCAAAATACTTGACATTTTTGAAATATTGTCAATATATATCTCAATTAAGTACTATGGAATACAGGTATAGGAGAGTTTATCTGGGCTGTGCATATGTCATGGGACAACAATGTTATACATTATCAAGAGATAGCACATGATGCCTAGTCATACTAGTTTATTTATTTATCCACCTATCTGTCTGTCTATCTATCTGTCTGTCTATCTAGTTATTTATTTGATTTGGTTACCATGAGGGTCTGATTGAGTCATGCAAGACCCCTTTTCAGTGGTGGGCCAAGGAGAAAACCTGCAAAAAACAATTAGTTAGAGAAAAACATATACAGGTATTATAGCAGTCCCTTTGCAAATGCAAACAATATTATAAACAGTCCAAAACAGAAAAGGAAATCCACTTCACCTCCACGACTCAAATCATATAAAACCAAGACGTATATCTTATGTAAAGCCAATATGTTATTAGGTTGGCACTTTCATGCCTCAACAGACACTTCCTCAGACCATAAAACATATAAAAAGAAATCATTATATATACATCACATTACTTTCAAATCAACCTATCACAATCAACTAACAATAAAATCATTTAACCAACCTCCTTCCCTTCAAAAAAGGTTTTAAAGGGACAGGGCTGTTCAAACCTGGAAATACGTCACTATTTAACCTAATGATTCAGTTTGTCTCCCTTTGTTCAAAGGTATTATTTAAGTCACCTAGTCTCCCATTACAAACAAGCTGTTCCAGTACTTTAAATTTAAAATTATGTGAGTCGTTAGTATTCATAACGGGTGTTGCAAGTGCATTAGTGGGGTCACTTTTCCTAATAGCTAATAAATGTTCCCTAACCCTTTCTTTTAACTGTCTTTTTGTTTTACCCACATAAAAACGCGTACATGACTGACAAGTAGCCAAATAAACAACAAAGGTACTCTTGCAGTCTGCCATACAATGTATAAAGTACTTATAGTGGGTCACCGGGTGCTCAAAAACATGGGATGTGTCTATACATATACAAAAATTACATTGACCACATCCAGACGTAAAACCTTCTCTAGATCCTGTAGAAAGTCTATTCACATCATAACATAATAGACGTTTCAGATTACTTTTGTTCTTAAAAACAAATCTGGGAGTAGAACCAACTAACTACCCTATCTTATCATCTAACAATAGTACCAGCCAATGCTTCTTAATAATTTCACAAAAATGGCCATGATCACTAGTATAATGCATCAAAAAAATGACAGAGTCAACCTCTCTGTCACCATATCTAACAAACTGCCTTCTTTCTCCATTTAATAAAGGTAGGGCTGTGGTACATTGCAATTGCATAACCTCCTTTGTCATATTATTATCCTCCTTAACGGAGTAATCCTGCTCCTTAAACTCATCAGATAACTTCATTAAATCCTGTTCAAACACACTCTGTACACTATCTAGTCTAGATGTACGCATCCCTTGTCCTTTTGTAATATTCCTAAAGATTCTACTCGAATGCATACTATCTCTACTTAAAATATTATTAACACGACATTCTTTTCTATAAAGCTTAGTAGCCATGGAGCCATCATTGTCTCAATAAATACACACATCCAAAAAATCAATGGCATCCATAGAAAATTTACAAGCAAATCTCAAGAATGCCATTGTAGCGTGTAAATAATTAACAAAATCAGGAATCAGATCAAGTGAACCCTGCTACAAAATAAAAAGATCATCAACAAATCTTTTAAAGAAAACAATATGTTTCCTGTAAGGATGATCATTCAACACATACTTATTTCCCCAACAACTCATCACTATTCGCACAGGGAGTGCCCATGGTGACTCCCTGTTTTTGCCAAAAATATTTCCATCAAAGCAAAATACATTATGCTCTAAAATAACACTTAATAATGACTAGAGCAGTGTTCTCTTTGTCTCATTAATACTAAACTTATTAAGCAGAACATCATTTAACATCCTCAGACCTTCATCATAAGGAATCTTAGTGAACAATGATTGAACATCCAGCGTTAAAAAACATAACCTCTCCCCATTTTCATAAAACTTTAGGAATTCGGATAAATCTGTTAAGAAGCCACTGGTATCTTTCAGGATACAGACAGACTTATCCACTAACACCCTAAGCTCTTTCTCAACGAAAATGGACATGGACTCAGTAGCCCATCCTCCTCCGGATACTATAGGTCTCATTGAAGGTCTAACCTTGGATTTGTGTATCTTTGGTAGTCCATTTACCTTGGATATGAGTGGATGAGTGATCCTGAAATAATTATATAAATCCAAAGTAATTAAACATGCAGCTAAATAACCTTTAAGGACACCTTCAATCTTATTAATAACACCATGCACAACATCTAAATCAATAACAGAATAAACGCTCGTATCAAGCAAAATGTCATACATTAATTCTAAATAAAACTGAGGGTCCAGTATGACTAACAACCCTCCTTTATCAGCTGGTCTAAATACAAGTGTTTCATCAGTTTGTAAAGACCTCAAGGCCAGCCATTCATCCCTATTCAAATTCTTAAAAACTTTGCTCTTTTCTGCAGTCGATTTACCCAGAAAATAATTCCTAACATCCTTCTCACATAAACGAGTAAATGTATCAACAGCAGAATCTAAAACAGGAACAAAACAACTTGGTTTCTTATACACATTAATCATTCCTATATCACCAGCAAATACTGTACATAGCATGACATTACGAGCAAACATTTTCAAGTCCGAAATAGCATCAGTCAAAGTCATTTGTGTAGCAGGTATAAAAGATATAACCTTATTAAGCACTCTCATTTCAACATCTGTAAAGGTCTTACTAGAAATATTAAAAATCAACCCTCGGTCGACTTCTGCCACATCTTTTTGATAGTCTGAGCAGCCGTTTTTTCATTTCCCGATAATTGGAGCTAACATTTCCTCCCCCTGTTCAGATGATACTTGTCTTTGGTAGGTTTCATCTCCCTTATAGGCAAAGGGAGAGACTGAAACAACAAAAGGATAACATGTGTATTGTTAGCTTTAGGTCTTACTGATACGACCCTTTCATCACTTTGTTGTATTAAACCTTCGACAACTGGTAAATGCATACTACTAGTGTTCTCCACTATTGAAGTTGCAACTGCAGCAGAATCGAGCACTTCCACTGTAGCCATATCCGCTGTACGTACTGATGATTCAGGTCTGGGTTCCCCATTTGCGTCCAATCCAGGCCCTCCCTGGCGCGGTATATTCAAAGGTATCAAATTCGAACCCGAAACAGGATTAGGTGGCCAAGAGAAGACATGTCCATTCACAAAATCCTGTAAATCCCTCTCCAACTTCCATCTCTTTGTATTCATCAGACAGAGTTGGAAAGAACTGATTTTCACAATTAAGTCATTGAAAATCTCAATATACACATTGTCAGGTAACATTTGTTGTAGTCTTAGTTGTCGCTCACCAATAGCTTTAACCAAGGCTTCCTCATGAGGCAAAAAATATTTAATAAGTAATTGAATATGATTAAAGCTTAAATCTAAATTAAGCTGCTGCCAATCTTTCAACAAATCCATGTAAGTCTCACCATATGTTGGCATACGAAGAATACATTGACCTCTCGGGACTTCTTTATGATGCAGACAAGCCTCAAAGTGTAGCCTTTGGCATTGATCCTCTTTAATTTGTACAAGTCATTCTCTAAGGCCTTCAATTTGGATTCAACAAGCGAGCAGTCATATTCAGTGCTCTCAGCAAACACATTAGAAGTATTAACAGCACACCCCAATAACGGGTTCTCAGGTAAATGAATCATAGCCTCAAAAGAATGATTCATTTGGGAACCTTTAGGAATATTATGAAAGGACAAGGGATGCGTACATCTAGACTAGATAGTGTACAGAGTGTGTTTGAATGTGATTTAATGAAGTTATTTGATGTTTAAGGAGCGGGGTTACTCCGTTAAGGAGGTTAATAATATGACAAAGGAGGTTATGCAATTGCGACGTACCACAGCCTTACCTTTATTAAATGGAGAAAGAAGGCAGTTTGTTAGATATGGTGACAGAGAGATTGACTCTGTCAATTTTTTGATGCATTATACTAGTGATCATGGCCATTTTTGTGAAATTATTAAGAAGCATTGGCCGGTACTATTGTTAGACGATAAGATAGGGCAGGTAGTTGGTTCTACTCCCAGATTTGTTTTTAAGAACAAAAGTAATTTGAAACGTCTATTATGTTATGATGTGAATTGACTTTCTACAGGATCTACAGAAGGTTTTACGTCTGGGTGTGGTCAATGTAATTTTTGTATATGTATAGACACATCCCATGTTTTTGAGCACCTGGTGACCCACTATAAGTACTTTATACATTGTATGGCAGACTGCAAGAGTATCTTTGTTGTTTATTTGGCTACTTGTCAGTCATGTATGTGTTTTTATGTGGGTAAAACAAAAAGACAGTTAAAAGAAAGGGTTAGGGAACATTTATTAGCTATTAGGAAAAGTGACCCCATTAATGCACTTGCAACACACATTATGAATAATAACGACTCACATAATTTTAAATTTAAAGTACTGGAACAGCTTGTTTGTAATGGGAGACTAGGTGACTTAAATAATACCTTTAAACAAAGGGAGACAAACTGGATCATTAGGTTAAATAGTGACATATTTCCAGGTTTGAACGGCCCTGTCCCTTTAAAACCTTTTTTGAAGGGAAGGAGGTTGTTTAAATGATTTTATTGTTTGTTGATTGTGATGGGTTGATTTGAAAGTAATGTGATGTATATATAATGATTTATTTTATTTTATTTATTTTTATATGTTTTATGGTCTCTGAGGAAGTGTCTGTTGAGGCATGAAAGCGCTAACCTAATAAATACGTATTGGTTTTACATAAGATATACGTCTTAGTTTTATATGATTTGAGTCGTGGAGATGAAGTGGATTTTCTTTTCTGTTTTGGATTGATTTGTTGTTTTCCACTTATACAGTTTCCACAGTGGCATTATTTGTGTTTTTTTTTTTGCTAATATTATAAACAGATTCAACACTGATTAGACATCTAGCTGAATATGAAAAGATGCAGTTGACAAAGGAGGAAAAGTAATAAAAATGAAGGATTACAGTAGAGGAAGTAGTTAGATTATGACAGCTGTTGTAGCGTGGGAACAGGACTACAACAGAAAGTCACAGTTAAATGTTGACAGCAATCCACACCAAAATGTGTAAAAATCTAATCTGGAGGACTGAGCGTAAACTGGCTGAAGAAGGATTGCATTATTAAAATTCATGATTAAGGCTACAGAAAAGAAGAAAAATAGTTAAGCATTCACATGAACAGTTATGAAAGGAGCAAAATTCTGCAGCTACTGATGGGAGGAGAAACTCTGCGGTTTAAGAGAAGATAGTATCACAGAGGACAACTGCTTAAATAGGAAAAGTAGAGCAGGAGCAGACTTTAAAGAAGGAGACGAGTGTGGAGGCATTTCTTGAAACTGTTTGGAGTTTGAGGTTGTCAAAGGGCAGATGGAAACTGGTTCCAGAGGTTGGCCACATGGCATGAGTACAAGGCTTCAGCATGTTCATTTGAGGCCAAGCATATCAAAGGTTTTAGGCAGAAGAAATTTTATGTTTCACTCTAAAAAGAGGATTTCCAAGACCTGGGACACAGGGAGAAAGTACAACAATGTGGTTTGAAATGCCTGAGTACAAGTATTAAACTTGCTCAGCACGATTTCTTGTTTGCATAATATAAAACGAGCTGTACAGAATGCTCTGAATAACATTCACATAAACAAATATGTATGATATTGATAAAAATATTCAAATTACTACGGAAAATGTTTGAAATAAAGTCTGAATTGCATAAAACAAATAAAATAAGGGGAAACGACCATATTTTTGCAAAGTATGTATTTTTCGTATTAAGCAAGGATATCCGAGTTAGCAGAAGTGTATAAAGTGTTTGCATGTTTGTGCAGTGTTACAATAAAGTTATTTTGCAAAGTAGAGCCATTTACAGAGCATATTTCACAAAGTATTTCAAAGAGTTTATTCTGCATTTGAATGTTGTTACAAGCTCACAGAACAGTTTGTTCATACATAATTACAAGGCCATATTTTCAGTGTATTTGTGTATACTTTGTGGGTATGGCAGACAGATTTTGAAAATCCAGTACACAGTGTTTGACAATAATATCGCTGAGAACTGGTGAGTATGACATTTTCATACAGGCTGCATTTTCACCTCAGAAGCTATAGAAAGGGAATTTTCATTTGTGTATGCACCTGCTATTTATACTGGAGAGGGGGAAAACCGTCATATTGTTGTACAGGCTGAGTCAAGGGAGGACCCAGAGTGCTTAAAACATAAATTTAGAGAAATGTGTAACCCCCAGGCAAATGTTACAATGGAAAGGCACTTATTTTACACAAGAGATCAAAAGCCTGGTGAAACTTTTGCAGCATATATAACTGACCTGAGAAATAGAGCTAAAATGTGCAGATTTGGTGACTTAAGGGAGGAGTTGATAAAGGACAGACGTGTGTGGTATAAAAGATGATGCTGTGAGAAAGATTTTGCTTCGTGACAATGATTTAACTTTGAATAAGGCCATTGAAAATTGTCAGATATACAAGCTCACAGAGAAGCACACAGATATGCTTACAAATGAGAGCAACTCTAGAAGCCACAGTGATAAAGCTCATGTTGATAGTATGTAGCACATTATTAGGAGAAACAGGCTCAAGTACATGGCAGTTGTAACCCCTGCAGCACCTACTGGTAAACCCCAGAACTTTCTAGCACATTCCAGACTTTGCACAGTCTCAGTGAAGCACAAAAGTGAGTCAGCAAACTCAAAGCATGGGCTCCAAGAAAGTTTCATTGCCAACTGTTGTGACTGTGGTTGAAGTCATGAATCTAAAAGGGAAAAGTGTTTAGCTTTTGGTCAACAATGCCACAAATGTAATAAATGGAATCACTTCAAAAGATTTTGGAAATCAAAAGGCCCACATTCTTTTATTAAAAGGGAACATTTTAAGAAACGAGTTGATCAGTAAGACTGTGACAAGCCTACTCTTTATGTTGATGGTGTGATAGTGCTTCATTAAACACTCAAAGCAGTAGATTTAAGGGCAAAGAATTAAGTATTTTGTACTGTTTGGATAAATGGCAAACCCACAGAGCTCAAAGTTGACACAGGTTCTAAATGCAATGTTATGTCTGCAGAAACTTTTGCTAGAGTGTATAAAGGGGAAAGGCATGATTTGGCAAGGTGTGCAAAACTTGTTGCTTATGGAGGTAAAGAAATTCAAACTGAAGGCTCATTAGTGCTTTCATGTTACTTCCAGCAAAGTGGAAGAAATTATGACTTATTATTTATGTGGTCAAGAGGCATGTCCAGTCATTACTAGGGCTCAGAGACTGCTTAAAAATGGGACTGTTTTCATTTAATAAGGAAATCCATCATGTTAGCTTAAAAGACCACTACTCTAATTTTGCCCAGCACATTTTTTCTACTTATGCTGATCTTTTCAAAGACAAACTAGACAAACATCCAGTTGTGTACTCCATGAAGTTAGACTCAGGTGTCTGTCCAGTAATTAGGCCAGCATGTAAAGTTCCAGTAGCCATGCAGGACTGAGTCAAAGCTGAGTTGGATAAAATGGTACAACAAGGTGTAATTTGTCCAGTGGAAACTCCAACTGAATGGGTATCTTCCATGGTGGTAGCTCATAAGAAAAGCTCAGATGACATCAGAATATGTATTGATCTATGAGATTTGAACAAAGCACTAAAAAGACCTCATCATCAAATGTGCACAGTCAAAATAGTCACAGCCTTGATGCCAAATGCCACTTTTTTTCTCTCTTAGATGCAAAGAGTTCATTTTGGCAAATTCAGCTTGACAAGAAATCCTTTTTCTCTCTTAGATGCAAAGAGTTCATTTTGGCAAATTCAGCTTGACAAGAAATCCTCATTGCTCACTACTTTCAGTACTCTGTTTGGAAGGTACAGATTTCAGAGAATGCCATTTGAGATAAACACTGCAAGTGAAGTCTTTCAATGTGCAATGGAGCAAATTATTTCTGGGTATCCTTGTGCTATTATAGTAGATCACACATTGATAGGAGGTAATGGTGAAGCTGAACATGACAGAAACCCCAGAAAAGTTTTTGAAAGTGCACGTCAAGTGAATCTTAAGCTCAATGCACAGAAATACAGATTCAGGTTACAAGAAGTTCCTTATGTTGGTCATTTATTTACTATTACATGCCTATGACCAGAATCTCCAAAACAAACAGCCATTCTTGAGACACCAGCTCCAGACAATGTTCAAGCCCTGCAACATTTTCTTGCCATGGTCAACTACCTAGGCAAGTTCATTCCAGACTTGAGCCAACTTTCAACACCACTCAGAGAGCTGACACGTAAAGATGCATCCTGGTCTTGGTTAGAGCAACATAAAAGAGCATTTGATGTCCTGAAACAGAGAATTGCTAGTCTGCCAGTGCTCAGATACTATTATGTTCACATGCCAGTTACACTTTCCTGTGATGCTTCAAACTTTGGTCTTGGTGCAGTCATTCTACAAGAGAATCAACCTGTTGCCTACGCATCGAGAACTCTTACCCAAACTGAACAGCAGTATGCTCAGATAGAGAAAGAGCCTTTGGCAGTTATGTTTGCATGTTCAAAATTCCATGAGTATGTTTATGGTAGACCTATTCAGACTGAAACAGACCACCAACCATTTGTCACAATCCTGAGAAAGCCAATGCATTCAGCTCCAGCCAGGTTGTGATATATGATGCTGAAATCGTAAAAGTACAATTTCAGTCTTGTTTACAAGAAAGGCAAACTTCTTTATCTCACTGATACCTTATCCAGATCACCCAGAACTACCACTGAACAGAATGGCAATCAAGGTTCTCAATTAATTGATGATTTTGAAGTTATGGAAGTGAGAAATTTTCTTCCACACATCTTGATGAGCTGAGAGATCACACAGCCACAGATCCAGTTTTACAGAAGCTCAATCACTTTATCAATCAAGGATGGCTGTCAAAGCAATCTAGTTTACCACAAGAAGTGCAACCTTATTTTCCATACAGAGATGAGATTTTGTTTGACAAAGGTATCATTATGAAAGTTCTGAAAGTAAATGTTCCAAAGTTCTTGCAACCTGAGTACATTACTATCTTGCATCATGGTCACCCAGAAACCGAATCTATCAAAAGAAGGGCGAGAGAACTAGTATTTTGGCCTTCTATGTCACAAGACATTGAGAGAGCACTTTCATCTTGTTCAGTGTGTAATAGTACAAAGCCACATCAACAGAAGGAACCACTTCATCTTAACCAAATTCTGGAACTACTTTGGTCGACAGTAGCCACAGACATTTTCAAGTGGAATGGTCAAATTTATTTGGTGTTAGTAGACTCTTACTCCAAATGGTTCAAGATTGACGTACTTCCTAACCTATCATCTAGTATTGTCATTTCTAAGATGAAGCATCATTTTGTTATTCATGGAAGTCCGCACAAAGTTATTTCTGACAATGGCCTGCAATTTATAAGCCAACTGTTCAAAAGATTTGCAGAGTAATGGGACTTTACTCATGTCACAAGTAGTCCAGAGTACCCCCAGTCAAATGGTTTGGCAGAACGTGCAGTGCAAAGTGCAAAGCAGTTATCTGAGAAGATTAAAAGAGACAATAGTGATGTTTTCTTGAATCTCTTGAATCTCAGAAATGTTCCTTGTGATAAACATCTTGGTTCACCTGCTCAGAGAGTTCTGTTGAGACATACCAGAACCACATTCCCAATCAGTAGTCAATTGTTGATTCCATGTGTCAAGAACAACAGATCAGTGAAAGCCAATGTGTTGAAGAAGCGCCTATCCCAGAAGTCCTACTATGATAAGACCAGTAAACCACTCAATCCATTACGAGAGTGAGAAGTGGTAAGGATGCAGATGTCCAAAGGTTGTGATTGGATTGGTGTCATGAAGAATATTGGTCCAGAGCCAAGATCGTACATTACAGAATCTGAAGGAACAACTTTTAGGTGGAACTGGAAACATCTGAGACTGGTGTATGAGCCTATACTGCAGCATATAGCCTGTGAGAGAGACTCTTTATCTCAGAGTGAGTTGTCCAGTGTTCCAATTCCAAGGGAAGTTCCAGAGGGCATCACTGTTCCTATGATGAATCTAGAAGTTCCTAATATGAGTTGTGTACCGCAGATTGTTCCTGTTGCTGAATCTAATCCCAACTGTTATGTCATGAAATATGGTCAACCCTATAGCAGATATGAAGCAACTTGGACATGAACATTGTGTTTTCTTTCCAATGTATATAATAATGCATGCCTGACTCCAATATTGTTTTTTCAAAGGGCAATCTTTTTAAGAGGGAGGATGTAGATCAATATGTGTGTGCATACTTTTAAGAAGCCATCCAAGGGCTTGCACTAGAGTATAAATACTGAGCACGTGTGAGCCTAACTGCCATTTTATAGTTAGCTGTTGAGCTGTTTGTTAACGAGTTTGTTCATATTTAGTGATGCTGCTATCCATCCTGATGTATTTGTATGTATTAAAGCATCTGAAAGAAACCCCAAGCCTTCTTGTTATATGTATGAGCGACACTTACCTCATCATTAGGGATTCTTTGCAGGTAGGATCTGGATGAAGGATAACTGGAATGGTGCCAAAACCTATACAGCTATCAATCCAGACTTTAATTTTAGGTAGAAGGAATAGCTGGCATTTTATACACTCCTAATATAGTGCTGTTTCCTTTTAGTAAAATAAGGTACGAATACTCAGAAATGTGAATGCCTGACTCTGAGAAGGTTGTCATTGTTTATTAGTTGGTTCTATCACTTACTCATCATTTTGGGATTGGGAATTTGTTTCCCCATTTAAAATTATGCTCCTTTATATTCAATACTCTTCCTACTGGTAGTAAGATCAATGATACCCAGCATTCACTAACACTGATGGACAAAAACAGAAGAGACTGTTACCTTCTTATCAACTGTGGAGATATTTCCTTCAGTAACAAACATGGATACTTCTGTACTACAATATGTATTTAACATTTAATTGAAATGTATATTATGGATTTGTGCTCTTTCTGTACTATGCATTTGTATTTCTCTGGAGCTTTTCTCCCCAGGAGTCCATTGAAAATGGGCTCCTTGTGGCCTAATGGACTATCCTGGAAAACAAATTGCAAATAAAATAAACACAAATAAATTAATATATGTCACTCTTACTTTTGCCTAATAACTAGGGCTTTATCTGGTGAAACATCTCTATTATCATGATGTGCACTGCGGCATACAGTTTATTTTGTGTACGTTATCTTGTGTGTTCAACACTCTGTATATGTGTTATGCATGTACCTATCTAGCTAGCTAGTTAGCTAGTTATTTGTCTGTCTATCTATCTAGCTACCTACTTATCTATCTACCTACCTATCTATCTATCTATATATCTACATAGGGTGGAATGGGTTTACTCAAGCCTTTTTCGTTGGAACATGTTTTGTAAAATCCATCTTGTGTTGTGTGTGCATGGTAAATTTCATTTATTGTATACAGTTAGCTTTGAATGAGAACACATGGTTTGTTATGCTTTGAGGGGATGCTAGTGTAGAGGGTAAGGTTATTTGGAAGGACTGAAGATGTGTTTTTGCAGCTTAGAAACAGGTAAGCTCTAGTGTAGGACTGCTTGTCTGTGTTTTATGTACTTCTTTAATTTCTGTTTGTGCAGTTTACATTTGTTGATATTGTTCATTGAGGCAATGGAATTTAGTCCTTTTCCATAAATTACAGTGTGATCTTAGAATTGGTAAATATAAAGAAGAGTGTGTGTAGGCTGGGGGTCTGCCCTCCTGCCAAATCACTGTAAACAGTTATTTATCTTAATTTCTGTTGGACTGAAATTGCCAGTCAATCAGTTGTGAAGTGCTGGCTTGTGAGTGTGATGGCTGTCAGCTCAAGTATCATTGAAGGCATTTATCACATGCTAACATTTTAGGAAAATTCATTGATACTATAGCTCAGGAGTTTGACCATAATATAATTTAGGAATTCTCCCTTTCTTAGTGGCTGTATGACCCTGGACTTACTTTATTTACATTCCAAAGGTGTGGGGGCAGAACCCTCATGTCAGGGGCTGTTTCTTTAGTATTTTTTTTTTTTTTTGGTGATCACAAATGTAACCCATTGATGTGCATTTGCAATCACTTAGTTAGATTATTTTAAGATGAGATGAATGTTATCGCCAAGCAGGTTGTTTGATGTTTTATATACAAATGAATGTATATATGTGTGTGTGTGTGTGTGTGTGTGTGTGTGTGTGTGTGTGTGTGTGTGTGTGTGTATAAAATACAAATTGAAAAAAAAAAACAGCACCAAAGAGCTTGACTGAGCAATATAACCAAAATCTACCTGCTCTTAACTCTAAAGTACAAAGCAAGCCTTTGTTCTGTTGAATCTTTCTCCACTGACCCTGCATATCCTGAACTTAATGCTAATTATGTCAATACTATTAAAATGTTAAAATGTTTGATAAAGAAATTGTTGAGATAAAGGTTAAAAAATATTAAGATGGACACTAGGGATTATAGCATAAATGCTGTCGTTACTTTGAAATCTTTAAGGCTTGGAGTATTACGATTTGCTAAGCAAGCAGTAGACCCTAGTGGCCATTTCAATGTTAGGGCTGGACATAAGTGCAAATGCTTTTAAAGACCATGTTTCATCTAACACTGATGTGGAACCTGAACATTCCATCCCACCTATTACAAAACTTTCCAACAATCTTGAAAACCGAGTGATTTTTAAGTTTAAACAAGGTGGGAGAAAACATTACAGAAAAAAACAAGAGACTTTGTTCAGAGGTCATGTTATAGAATCAGAACATGAAAATACTGATTTGATAATGAATATTTCCAACTGTACTCCATCCGATGATGAACTGTCCTTGTTAAACAATATACTTTCATTTGTACCCAGTTTTTCTGTTACATGTGTTGACTTTGTAAATGAATTAAATCAATTTTGCTGATTGATTAATTTGAAATATTGTTTTTCTAATAACTCTAGTGCTAAACCACAGCATACTAATATTGGTAATACAGGTTTGTCTTTTTTCTTTTAAGAAGTCTTCCTTTAATCCACCATATCATCTGGTGGTGAAAATGTTTGAAATTCAGGTTATTATTTGATTCTGGTATGGAGTGACTAAATCTCTCTAAATCTGAATTTCATACAGTACATTCACTTTGTGAAACTCCCAGTCTTATGATTACTAATGCAGAGAAGAGAAGAACTGTGGTAGAGTGAGATAAAGTTGAATATGACCAGGCAGTCTTTAGGCAGTTGTCAAATAATTTACTTTATATTTGATTACCCTTGAACCCCACACTTGTTCCTTACACAGGCAATGCAGAGGGGTATCATCTCTAGTGAACAACAAAACAGCTGATGATGGAAGATACTGTACCACAATTTTTCTATTTATTGCAAAGATTCAAAAACAAAATAGGCCTACCCCCTGGCAGACCTATTGTCTTGGTGGGAGAGTGACTTTTTTTGTCACAGTGATTGGGTTGTATACTTTGTCACATGTAACTGTGTTTCCTTTCATTTGGGGCAATTTAATTGCCCTTGGAAGCATAGAATATTATTGCACACAAATGATATTATTTATAAACAAGTGCAGAGTGCATTGCTTGTCATACCCTAATACACTGTCAAGCTATCTTTTTAGCTTTATTGCTACTGATTAAGTATTACCTGGACTGTTGAACATGTCTGAACATCAGGAATGATTGGATAGAAAGGAAAGGCCCTGGTTGTTGGCCTTAAAATCCATAGTGCGTCCTGGTTTAAATTAATTTATTTGATTACTCTGAATGTTTATTAAATTTTGAGGGTATTTGTTTCAACATTTCCCCTCCCCCCCAACAAAATTTCCCATTGTGGAGCATTGAATGGATTTTTTATTCTGCAGATATAGTAGGCTATTTGGGTTGTACCTTAGAATCTCAAATAAGAAATGCTCAAAATTTAGAAGATCAAACCCAAATGCTCGAATCTGGTAAGTTGAAACCAGCAAAAAGAAACAGAACAGCATTTCTTTTTGGCAGAACCTGAACTGTACAGGATATTGATCCTGTCCCCACTGCAGTATGATCTTGGAGTTGGGATATATAAGTAGTAGGCAGTGGGGGCGGGATACAGAAGGGCTTGCCCCCCCCAAAAAAAACAGGTATATATATTGTGTGTGTGTGTGTGTGTGTGTGTGCGCGCGCGCGCATATTTTTTTTTGTTTTTTGGGGGGGGGGGTTGAGCATTTGGCCTCTATCTTGCAAATTTCAAGCAATTTCTAAGTGTGCACTGACAATGATTTACTTTTTTGGGAGATTTCACCCTTCTTCAAGGTGGTGCCACTGTGGAGTTCATATATATAAGTTTGGGAGTGGGAGGGGGCTTGCCCTTTTTAGTTTTCTCATTCTTTTGGAACATCAACTTTCAGGAAAGTGTTTCATAGTAGCACCTTCTGGTTATTATAACCTAATTAATAAGCTGCTAAATGCTTTTCAGACTGACCTATCATGTTTTTTTTCTTTTATTTAGCTAAATATTAAACTCTGATGGTGTTTGGTCTAACACTATCCCCCCAAAAGCATTCACAATGTGAGAATTGAATGGATGTTTTATGTTTTAAATTCACTAGATTATTTAACAATAACAACTATCCTGTTAATGTTCCATTGCCAAATTATATATTCTTTCTAGTTTATATTTAATTGACATGAATAGATTCCTAACAGAGCTTCTGGAATTAACAGGCTAATATATGTTACATTTCTGGTTATTATGATTTGGCTAAAATCTGTTTTCTGACTGACTTATTTGCCCTGATCCCAAAAGACTTGCTGTCAGTGTAAGTGACCACTTACACTTTAAGAGCAAACTGAGAGCAGGTATTTTGGAATGTGGTCCCTGTATTAAGTCTGTTTACAGATAGACCTTATGCCAAGTAAGTTAATTACACTGAGAGCAGGTCTTTTGGAATTAGCACAGATTTACACTGAAAGCAACTCTTTTGAAAACTGGCCCATTATGTTTTTTTTTTTTTTTTTTTTTAGTCTTTGTGTATTTATTTTTATTGGCATGGGTTCCATTAAACTGTGCTTTTCTTGCTTGTATGTGCTGACTTGCTGATCATGTGATCTTTATATTCAACTGTTGTTTGGTATATACTTTGTTTAATGTGTGCAGAGCACATTGATAAAGCCTTTATTGGTGAAATTGTGGTCTGCAGCTTGAACAAGTCTCCATTTTATGAAGAAACTGGTGCTGCTTTTTCAGTTTGGATTGTTTATTTTAGCATGCATTGCGGCTCTGTGTCGCTTTTGTGGAGTGCTGAAGTTTATATGTAATTGTCAAATGAAATATCAATGATCAGAAAAGTGAATCAAAAAAGAGCAAACATTTTAAATTGAATCTAAAATGATTGAAAATTGCACAAACTAAAAGTAAAGTTTTTGCAGGAGGACAAGCCCCCTGCACCCCCCCCCCCCACAGCTCCAAGATTGCACAACAACAGGATAAAATCCCTTACCCTGCTGCACCACAATCCCATACAAAAAGCTTCCACCAGAAACTCCTATAGAAGAACATTCTCTTTTTTCTTACATCACTAAAAAGTGTTCACTCATATTTTCTGAATTAAAATATATAGGTTCTATCCCTGGCAAGTCCATTTGGGCAAGTCACTAACTATAGCAACTGGAAGCAGTAAGGAATCCAATCCAGAGTACCACAAGTTTAAGCAGGATTTAAAGCTCAACTGAAATGTACATACTTACCCTACATGCCGTCATGGCCTCCAGCTACAAATAGATACTCCATAGGAAGCTTTTTTTTTCCTGCACTTGAATTTTTATTTAAAAAATGGCATAAAGACTAATGAATTTATTGAGAAGGACATATCAACTTTTTGTTTATAATTTTTTTTGTCCAATTTTTGTAAACTTGTTGTCTAGGAAATGCTTCCAGATTACCTCCTGTAAACAGTGAAATATATGGTGAAGTTAGGTTCATAGGTTGGTACTAGGCTATCGGCCCTAAGGCCTATACAAGCCTAGCCGGGTGACTGACATGATCCCTGGGGTGAATTTCCTATCTCCTATCCAATCATCAAGGTTCCTTTTTAGAGGGTCAATGAGGCGCTCTGCTTGACATGTATGGGCAGTCTATTCCAGAGTATGGGGAGTCTCTGGGTCAGGAACCTATCCTTCCAGCATGTTTTGTTCATTGTGATGATAAGGTTTAGATCCCTGGAGCGTGTGGCTCTGAGGGATTGGGATTTCTTTAAGTGGAGCATGTCCAACAGCTCAGGGTTTGACATGGCCTTGTATGTTAAGCAGAGATCACCTCTGAGTAGACAATATGCCACAGAGTATAGCTGGAGTTTTTTTAGATGGTCAGCATATGGCATCTGCTTTAGGCCTGTGATTCTTTTAGTGAGGTATTTCTGTGGTCTTTCCAGCTGTTACAGATGTCTTGTGGGGTACATACCAAACAGGGCATTATACTCTATAATGGGTCTAATGAGGGATGAGTACAGTGGGACAATGACCTCCTTTTTTCTGGATGAAAAGTCCTTAGTGATGAGGTGTGCCACATTGAAGGATTTCCTGACTGTTGTGGCGATGTGGATATTGAAAGTGAGACCACTGTCCACCTGTGTCCCTAAGTCTCTCATCACACTTTTGATGTTTAGTGCCCTGCCACCTATGTGGTAATTCATGGGTACATGTTTTTTTCCAAAGGGGATAACTATACATTTCTTGGCATTAAGCTTGAGCCCATAGCTCTGGCACCAGGCATCTGTTTCTGTAAGGCCCTTTTGTAGAATATCTACATAATTTGGGGATTCAATAATGGCTCCCAGTTTGCAGTCATCTGCAAAGTTAGTTAACCAGAGTCCCTTAGTGTTGGCCTGTACTTCAGAGAAGTAGATGCCAAACAAGAGTGATCCCAGGACTGAACCCTGAGGTACTCCACTTGTCACTTGTCTGGAGCTGGATTTGGAGTCGGCTACTTTTACAGTCTGGGTTCTGTCAGTAAGCCAGTTGGCAACCCATTGAGTGACATAGGGATTTATTCCCAGCTTAGTAAGTTTATCTATGATTCCAGAGTGGGGGATGATGTCGGAGGCATATAGAATGCCTTGTGGTTGTCTTTGGAATCTTTGGCAATTTTATTTTCTTAACTAGCTTTTGAGGATTTTATGAGGGATCTCAGCTTCTTACTGAGGCTGGTGAGGGACTTTTTTGCATCCTGGGATTTTCCTCTTTTCTGCAACAGTTTCTTCCTTCTGTTGTATAGTTTGTTTATAGCAGGGGACCACCAAAGTGGCTTCCTTTTTTTGGAGAAGAGCATCTTGGTTCTATTTGGGATGGCATGATTCATGCATGCGTGGATGTGCTCGTACAGTGCCTTAGTGTAGGATTCTGTAGTCGAACTTCCAGATCCCCTCTGCGTGGGTGTTGTGAAGTTTGTCACTTCTGACTTCAGTAGCATGAAGTTGGCTTTGGAGAAGTTTTTTAAGGAGGTTTCCTTACTGGAGGGTGGGGGTGGGATGTGGATGTCAAGGGTGATTTGCTTATGGTCAGACCTAACCAATGAGGGGGTTACCACTGGTGTGGAGCATCTATCTCCCATGTTGGTAATGACCAGGTCTAGGATATTGGAGCCCCTGGTGGGACAATGGATTAGTTGATCCAGGGAGTTGGTACCCGAGTAGTTTTCCCAATTAATGGCAGGGTAGTTGAAATCACCCAGTATTAGAGTGTTTGGCTGTATCTTAATATTTTCCAGTATGTTTAGAAAGGTGTAGTGAGAATCTTGGGGCATGGTGGGGATCTGTAGCAAGCTACAATTTGGATTGCAGTCTTACCTAGTGTTAGTTGCACCTGGAGAATTTCAGATGCATTGTGTTGGGCAATTAGCCTGGAGGTGTGAATATCCTTGGAGAATATGGACACTCCTCCACATTTAGTGTTTCGATCTTGGTTTTGTGGCCGAAAAGTGTGGTAAGAATTGTAGCCTGGTATTGCAGGGTTGCTCTCTGGAGCCTTGAACCAGGTCTCAGTTACTGCACAGATATCGATGTTCTCCATTTTTAGGAGTGCCTCGAGAGTGCATTTTGAGGTTTAGACTTCTAGCATTGAGTAGCATTACCTTCAGATTTTGCATGCTTGTATCTGTTACGGTGGTGGTTTTATCCTTTGAACCTTGCCTAAAAAAGGCACTATAGGGGTGGCAAGAGCTTTAGCCAGTAACCTGAATCCCAGGGGTGACAGGTGCAGACCATCTCTGGCAAAGCATCGTGGTTTGTCGATCATGTCTTCCCAGGCAGACAAATACTGCATCCCCTTTGAATGACACCAGAAGCTTAGCCAATTGTTGAAGTCAATCATTTTGTCCTTATACTGTGGTATAATTCTAGATGAAGGCAGGATGCTACTCAGGGCTAGGGTCATACCTGCCTGGGTCACATGATCCAAGAGCTCTTCCATGTCTCTTTTCATGTAGTCCAGGGAGGTACGTCTCAAGTCATTCACTCCAGCATGGACAATGACAGAGTCGTATTTGTATTTGTTGTGGAGTGACTTGAGTGCATGCATTATGTGGTGGATCCTGGCACCCGACAGGCAGCTGACTGTAATTTTCTCCTTGTTCAGCCTGGTGAGGGAGACATCAGTGTGCCTGACTATAGAGTCACCTATGACTAAAGTGTTGGGTACATTGTCTTGCCTTAGGGGCTGTTGTTGGGTGGCACACTGGTGTTGTGAGCTATGTGTCACTTTGGTTGTGACTGGTGTTTGTTTGCATTTTGGCTTCAGAGGTCCTTGTTGCTTGGGCAGGTTAATCTTAAGGGCCTCCGCATATGTGGGTTTAGTGTTGCTATGTGTGGGTGTTGATGGTCTGAGTTTTGAAGGGCTATGAGTTGCTTGAGATGTAATGCAGGTGTTAACCTTCTCCTCTTGACTGTCTAGCACAATCTTGGCTGGAAAGAGCTTTGCTTCCAGTTTGGCTATGTAAGTGCTTCTCTCGCAGGTTGTAGTGTTGGGTGGTAGGAGGAGAGGATTGTCTGTGTATATGAGGCAGTTGCCGCATTGCCCCAGTATGCCCAGATTCACCAGGTGGACAGGAGAAATCACCGGAAGCTGATCCCTGGACATGCCTGTTTAGGTGCTTTTTTGTAAAGTTTAAGAGCTGTTTTCCCTTACCTTTGCAAGGCACTTTGCAATTATAGGCTGTTTAGTGCCTATGATTAATTTCTCCTTATTGACAAGGAGAGCTGAGTGCTTGTATCAGTTTAAGGCTTCCTAGTGCTTTCCAGCATGTTCTAGAGCAAGTACTAGTCACAGGGGTTCAGATTTTAGTGCTACTATTGAGAAACCAGCTAGTTTTAAGGGAAAATTTGAAGAGCAGACTTTCTGCCACCTGGAATAGTTTAACTGTAGCCTTGCAGTGTTGCACGATGTGAAAAATGTGCAAACACACACATTTTTAAGCCAGAAAGTTGAAAGGGATAGAAATCAGCCCAAAATGGCTAATAAAATTACAATTTCAGAGCTGGAAACCACTCCTCTAGCGTTAGATAGGCAGTACAATGCTTAGAGAACGTATGATAGTATTGCAGTCATGGTAATTCCTGACTAGATATCTACTTGAGTTGGTTGTTTTTCTCAGTGTTATGGTGACACAGGAAGCAAACTGTTGAATATGTTCTGAACTACTGATGACAACGCTATGAGTTTTCAGTTTCTGCATATACTATAACTAAGGTCCTGAGATTTCTGAAATCATATTGTAGAGTATGCATAACGTCCAGCTAAACACTGATCTGTGATTTCTACAGAAATTTCTTGGCAATGACCACATAGTCAGTTATATCAGCTCAGCTGCATGACCCATTGGTCAATGCAATAACTAAACCAAGCAATATGGGTCTATAAGCAATGCAGTGTGTTGACTAGACAAACTTACGTAATTTAAGTATTTGTTTCTAAAGGAAATGCATATTATACAATGCCTTCATGTACTGCATCAGTGAAATACGCTGAAGAGACCTACAGAACAGTGATGTATGTGACATTGTACTATTGGTACCATGTGTGTTTGCCAGTGAAGCACACAGTAAGTTAAGGCAACACACTGCTAAAGTGCTATAACTTGTAAACCTGTGTTTGATTCCTACAACCTCTGCTAACACACTGTCTCTGAGCAAATTACAAAGCCAGTAGGGTAACCCCAAAATATACAGGAATGCCAAATGGACTTTAACCAGTAACATAGTCTAAATAAAATAGGATCAGTGCAGGGAAAACACACTCCATAAATGTAGCAATATGCACAATTGGCAAACCTGTAAACACTGAGGCTACATTTAGAAAGAGTGCACTAAATGTAACTTCCCTATAACTACCATTTGCTGCATTTCACTCATCTTTAGAAGGCAGAAAAGTAGCTGCACATAACATTATTGTGTTAGTATTTATGGAATGTTGTTTGAGCAAATAACAATGTGAACCAGACAACAGCAGAAATAGATTGCCACAGTAAAATGCTGCTTTTATTTTTATCAGAGGCAAGTCTTAACAGCTAAACGGTTGTTACAATTCACAGTGAAATACTCTTTCAGCTGGATATGCAACTTTTTTTTTATATAAAAGCTGATTGTTGTGCTGAAACTAGCATCCCTTGAAAGTTAGTATAAGGCATGCCAATATACCATGTCAGTGAAAAACTATCACAGGGTGATAGGTACCGAATGACGAAAACCACTGGGTAATAACAAAAGGGATTCAAATATTTTGTCTTTGTATTAAGGACAGAAGAATTGGAGGTATGAGAAAACAGATGAAGATTAGATGGATGATAGAGAACAGGCAAAAAATATTAAATTGCTGGTGCTGCTTAGTTTTCACAAATTACTGCATATGGATAATAACTTTAGCAGACAGCAGAAATTTTATTATAGGTGATGTTGGTCCAAATATCCATGAAAGAGCATTTAAAACTGAATCTAGATAAGGCAGTGTTGTTAGATGAGATTCACCCCTAAACTTTAAAGGGAATAGGAGTAGAGAACTATTTAAACTACCTTAAATAATTTTAACAAATTATGATAAAAAGATGTGGTCCCTGGTCCCCTACTACAAGAAAAATGGACATGTAATTCCACTTTACAGATGTGGAAGAGTGGCAGATATAGGAAACTATTGCTTCGTTTGACTTACCTAGTAGGAAAAATGGTGCACCCCATTCCAAATAAAAGATTTATTCCATATCCAAAGACAGTATCATGCATGAGCCTAGACATCTTGCATCCGTAGTGTATACATCATTTCAAATATAATTTTTTGTTGGGTAGATATGAGGAATAACCAGGTTTAGTGGATGTATCTAGATTATTTACACTTTGGCAAAGCATTTAAAACATTTGACACTGTAGAAAACCATAAAGTAATACAAAATTAGCAGGCCCTTCAAGTGAGGATATGTGGACACCATGGATAAAATGGTGGTTATGTATCAGATCACAGAGAGTGCTGGTAAACCTTGCAGTGAGGAAAAAGGAGCTAGCAATGATGTTCAGCATAGGTTCAGTATTGGAAGCAATCATTTGCACGTAGGAGTCATGAAAAAGATCTGGAGAGAAAATAATTTCTATTTGCAGATGATAATAACATCCATAAAAGATTGGATACACAGAGCAGCATGGAAGAGATGAAAAAGTGACTTTACAAACAGCAGTAATGGTTCAGTCATAGGATTGTAACATTTACTGTAAAGAAATACAATTAATTCACATTGGAAGGAAAGCAACAAATGGAAAAACATGTGAAAGATAGAAGGGGTAAAAGTACATTTATTAGCAGTAGAGCTTATAGTATTTATTTCAGATGACTTACATGTTGGAAACAACAGGAAGAAGGAAGTCAGAAAGTTTCAAGGGATCCTACGATGCATAAGGGCAGCCACTGAAGCACAGCCATAGAAGATTTTATTCTCCTGTACAAACATCTGGAGAAGCCCCCTCTGCAGTATACTTGGTAGATTAGAAGGGTACTTCTCTGCAATAACAAGGTTGCTTAGTGGAACGCCATCAGGATGGTGCCAATTCTACACTAGAAGCCTTACAAAGAAAGGATGATGGAATGTTCTATGAGCACCTTTGTAGAAAAAGAGTGGCAGGGAACGCGTTACAAAGATATTTAACAGTCTTAACAGATTCTACTGAGTCAGGAGAGAATCATCTGGAAAAATGAGATGCAGTTTGAAAACAGAGGGAGGACAACCGTGGGTTAGGGGGTATGGATATATACAGCACCTAACCTCAAAACTGGTGGCTTAAGCAACAGTGAGGGGATAATAGGCAACATGGAACAGAAATAGTGCGATTGTAGGTAAGAGTACCAGGATGTTTACTGTAAGTTAGACTACAGTGGCAGTTTTCTCTGAGGTAGGTAAAGGGCAAGCTAAATGGGCACAGACGTTTGTTATCCATTGTGCCTTTATGTTACAGGGGTCAGCATAGTGCTAAACAGTCTTAACTAATTTAGTGCAGTGCAAGTCTAACAGGACAGCTGCATCACATGAAGGACACAAAAAATGTATGGAGAATGCTGCATGCTCTATTTATGTACTTCACTGCCATGTACAAACAAACATGATCACCAGGTTTATGACTTTTGTGGGGGGAGGGGACACTAGAGTTCATAGCCAGAAGTAAAGCCCCCCCCCCCCGCCGGATTTCAGATTGTAGCTGGGGGCCAAAGGTCAAGCTGTATATCATCATCTGAATGCAGAGGTCAATAATGAAACTTTCTGATTTGCTGTGTTGGCTGTAGGGAAATATTCTCTTTCAGTTTGTAATTCTAAGGCACATTTTTAGAGAACTGTTTCTCTACCCCTTCCTTTTGCACTGCACATATCTCAAGTCTTTATGGGAGAGGTTCTGGGTACAAACTAGAGATTTTTCTTTCAGCAACTATAAATGAAAAATAACACTTGCCGTGATCTGTGTAAATTAATGACTTTAATTAAGAATAATGTGAGTTAACCTGATGAAATGTTCTAGTTCTGCAAATAATTCTTATTTTAATTGAAGGGATTAATTTAATAGTTTTCTAAGCTATTTTATTTTTTCCTCTTGGTAATGTAGTAAAGCATATTTTGTGTCCAATACCAATCCACTCTTTCTACAAAAAATTTAGAGAGAGTTTGACTTGGGGGAGTTAAACCAGGCATTGGTTATTGTGCAAGATACTGAAAGATGGCAGGCAACCAGAAATGTGTATGCTTGCAGGTGTGTGTGTGTGTGTGTGTGTGTGTGTGTGTGTGTGTGTGTGTGTGTGTGTGTGTGTGTGTGTGTGTGTGAGTGTGTGTGTGTGTCTGTCTCCGTCTGTCTATCTTTAGGATGGGAGATGGAGAATACATGGATGTAAATGATTTATCATATTTAAACTCACCTAGCCTTCCTCACCATCTAAATGAAATACCCAGAGTGCACAAGTATATACAGAGATACATTTTTCTCAACACTTTTTGTTACAGTTCTGCCAATGTAGCACAGATCAAATGAGTCACAGAAAAGAAAGTGAAACAAGTTATCACTTCATACAATTGTTTATAGATAGCTTAATATAATTTACAGTCATTACTTGCTAATAGGAAACAGTACAGAATACACACCCAGTGTTTGCATTTGACATACCCACTGCTAAAACCCGAAAGCTACCCCAACTCCTTACAAAATGCTATTCTACATATTAAACACCTGCTCCCCCATACTCATCTGCACAGCAGAATGCTGGACATTCAGTTCCTCATTTTGAAAGATATGGGTCACAGTGCAGAAGGAACTGGATTCCTGTACTTCCTTAGTGTACAGATGTGTTGTCATAAAACGGCATAGGTGTACTATCCGCATAACTACACAAACTCCAGGACTTTCATAGTTAAAATTACTGTCTTGATTCATGAGTGTAAAAGTTGTGGATACAAATTTCATTACGGTGTTTCCTAGTACACGTTATGTAAGTGGGAAAGGAGCTAAGGAGTGTATTAGGGTTAACTCGTAGTGTCGTCTCCCTAGATTATATTATATTGTTTTTGTCATCATAAGATATCCCCTCCAAACCACTCCTTCCTCCTTCACATGGCACAGTCATCTAAGATTCCATTTTGGGCAATCATTCTAAACAACAAGGCATACAGTTATGCAGTACATCAAGTGGCCTTACTGAAAGATAGAACTCACAGGCTGGGAACCAAGGATAATTGCTTTAACAGTCACAGTGTGAAACTGAACAGTGTTAATTCTGCAAAACTGCATGTCTGAACTGAAAGCTAACTGACAGACAACCAGAAATGTGTGTGCATATGTGATTTTGTGTGTGTGTGTGTGTGTGTGTGTGTGTGTGTGTGTGTGTGTGTGTGTGTGTGTGTGTGTGTGTGTGTGTGTGTGTGTGCTCACACAAATGGGCATTGGTGTGTGTGTGTGTGTGTGTGTGTGTGTGTGTGTGTGTGTGTGTGTGTGTGTCCACTCACACAAATGTGCATTGGTGTACATATCTGTGTGTGCTCACACAAGTGTGCATGTGTGTGTGTGTGTGTGTGTGTGTGTGTGTGTGTGTGTGTGTGTGTGTGTGTGTGTGTGTGTGTATATGTGTGTTCGTGTATATGAAGGGCCTTCTTATGGAGGAAGTTATCTATGAAAACATCTGTTTAATACACAAAAGAGCTGATGAAAAGAACTTCTTGCATTTACCATAAAACTATAAGAAACCCCCCCAAAAAAGAACACAAATGCCACTGCAGGTCATGTGCCTGTACATTTCTGATAGCTTTAATAAATAATGTAAGCTCTAGCAAAACTAAACTTAAAGTGTTACATTAGTATAAATGAAGTTCACACAGGTCTCTCAGAAAATCAAATGGTTCAGATTGAATTTGTACTTAATTATACACACCAGTATATTACTTGTATTTTTGCTCTAAAACATTTTAGGAATACCTGTGTACTGGTATTTTTATTTGATGGATATTCATTTTTCAGTCAGCTGTACTAGAGTTTCATTTAACAGAGATGCAGAAGCTGTATCTCCCTCTTTTGGGATATCATTCATACTTTAATAACATGTGTCAAAGCACACATCTGTGGATACAGAGTTCACTGATAAAAGATGTACATTCCATATGCTGAACAGAATATTTTGAATCACATGCTGTTTCACTATCAGCTTTACGTCTTCTGGTGACACTTAAGATACCGTATTATTCAAATACCCTCACAACCCAAAAAATGCAGATCTGTGACTGATTTTTCAGCCACCAAGTCAACTGTTGATTTTACTTTGAACTTGCAAATCTAGGACAACTGTAGTTTAATAATTCCCTTAAGTGAAGATATTCACTGCTGTTGCCATAAAAAGTGCAAATGCTATCATGAAATTCTTCAAAGTATAAAAGATAAAAATCCTGAACATGCCCATTACCAATATGAGTTTGATCCATCAGACAAATTAAACATATAAAAGGTGGAAACTGTTGCCAAATCAATACTGGATTTCGGACTAAGCCTTGACACTTCACCCATGCTTTATTGGTGCCTCATCCTAACTCTCATTCCCAGCCCTAACAACACAATAACAGTTCCCATCATCTGCGAACAATAACTTATAACCCTGCCCATTGCACAAACCTTTTTTTCTTATCATCTCCAAGTTTCCCAGGCTATACGCTTAGCTCAAACCATTCTAGTTGACTGCCACTACATCAGCTGACACAAATGACAGCAGTTCTCTGGAGGCTGTTTATCAGTTCATTTATAATTATAAAACTATATGTTGTTAGGATTTTTTTAAATGAAAGTTCTCATGAAAATTCCAAGATGGTGATATGACTGTGCTCATTTTATAGTCCAATACATTGTTTATATATAGATTTTTTTTTACAAATGTGCTGCATTTTCAAACACTAACATATGCAGGGCTGTCTCCATGCTGCAACATTAATGAAATGTAGTCATGCTGACAGACCTACCCCTTCAATAACACACGCACGTGCGCGCACACACACACACACACACACACACACACACACACACATATATATATATATATATATATATATATATATATATTTCTTTTTTTTTTTTTAATTTATTTATGTATTTATTTATTGCATTTGTTAACCGGGAAAGTCCACTGGGCCTAAAAAAGAGCCCATTTTCAGTGGAGGCCCGGGGAGAAAAGCTCCACAAGGTTACATAGAAGTGTACATAAAATTTACATCAGTATTTAGCATTGAAATAAGTATGTAGAACAATGAATGTTGATATTGTTTGTACATTTTGACAGGTAAAAGTAATACAACAAGGCATCAGGTTTACATTCAGGATTAGTAAAGTGGTAGTCATAGTAGTCCATCATGGCATCAAGATTACATTCATACACGTACATTCATACACCATTCATGAATCGATTAAGTACATGCTTATTCAGGTTACAGGAGAGAGGGAGATCAGGTTACTGATCCAGAGATGGAATTAGTTATTTTTATATTATAGATTTATATATAGTCATATATAGTTATATAGAACTATATAGTTTTATATATATATATATATATATATATATATATATATATATATATATATATGGGTACATTTCAATCGACCGACAAGTCGGAAGATAACATTCACTCGACACATTAAAACATCGACGCCAAACCACGGACATTTCACAGGTAAGACTTTTAAATTCGCTAATCAAGCCTACCACGGTTTAGGAAGTGTGGCAGTGTTATGCATGTGTGGTAGGCATGATTAGCGAATTTAAAAGTCTTACCTGTGAAATGTCCGTGTTTGCGCTGTCGATGTTTTAATGTGTCGGTGGAGTGAATGTCGGTCTTCCGACTTGTCGGTCGATTGAAATCTACCCATACATATATATATATATATATATATATATATATATATATATATATATACAAAGAGAAAACAGAATGTGGTGCAAGCAAATGGTTCCACCCAACGATAAAAGCCAATGTACTGAAAAATATAGTAGAACCAAACCACAGCCAGTATCCAGAAAAAAGAACCTTTTAATGGTGAGCGCTTTCGTGACAAATTTTGCTGCTTCTTCAGACAAGACAACATCTCTTTTCTTTGGTATTTAAAAAATATTCCAACCAATAAAAACTCCTATGTAGTTAACAATCAATTAAAAACATTAACAAGACAATTAAAATTTAAAACCATAGATGCAAATTGTCATCTTACTAAGTTCCTTGCCTGTAAAACTGGCTTTATGGAAGCCTTATCATTGAGCCCCTTCCCCAGTGTAGCTCTCATCCTAATTATCCATTCTAATTCAGCTACTTCTGTCCTATTGGTAACATCCCCTCTCCTTTCATTGTTTCTAGCTTCATTATGTTGCACCAATTGCATTTGCAAAGATAATGAATCCCCATTCAAATGAAAAAATGAAATAAAAACACAGCAGCTACAATTGTACTGAGTAGCTGAACACTGAAATAAACCAAAAAGCTCTCTGAAGGGGCCACTACCCGTCATGCACATATAACAGGTGGTCCTCTAATATTTTGGATATCCTACTGAGCAGGAAGGTAATATTGTAAAAACTCTCTCAGCTTGGATAACCATAGGTAAGGACATACTTATGCTGCAACTGCTTGACTGAAGCTGTTGTCTGTCTTTGTTGAATATATGAAACAGTCTAGCGCTGCTGCACAACTGAGAGTCACACCTTCTATTGGAGGTGAGCAAAATAACACAGGATAACTTGGTGTTTTAGTTATAATGTCCGTGATTGGGGCAAGCATAAAAGCACTTTTTAATTTTAAGTACTGCTGTAATTTCTGCTTATTTAAATTAAATTTGCTACACAGATATTTGACCAGGGCAAATATTGCTATACAATCTGACATTTGCTATAGGTCAGAACAGGTAATAATGCCTTTCTTCAAGCACTGTTTCAAACTAAAAGTAAAACCATCAGTGTTTAGCTCTGGGTGGTTCTATACCAGTGTATCTCCCCAAGATATATTTCAGCCCAGTCCTCTGTGTCAGGAGTTTATGCACACCCCCGAGGTGTGCACATCTATAAGCATAGTGAAGATATGAAGGAAATCGTGTTACAGCTGTACATCTATAAGCATAGTGAAGATATGAAGGAAGTCGTGTTATAGCTGTACGTCTATAAACATAGTGAAGTTATGAAGGAAGTCGCATTACAGCTGTACCTATAAACATAGTGAAGATATGAAGGCAATCACGTTATAGCTATACATCTATAAGCATAGTGAAGATATGAAGGAAGTCACGTTACAGCTGTACCTATAAACATAGTGAAGATATGAAGGAAGTCATGTTACAGCTGTACGTCTATAAGCATAGTGATGATATGAAGGAAGTCGCATTACAGCTGTACATCTATAGGCATAGAGAAGCTATGAAGGAAGTTGTATTACAGCTGTACGTCTATAAGCATAGTGAAGATATGAAGGAAGTCGCATTACAGCTGTACATCTATAAGCATAGTGAAACTATGAAGGAAGTCGCATTACAGCTGTACATATAAACATAGTGAAGATATGAAGGAAGCCGCGTTACAGCTGTACATCTATAAGCATAGTGAAGCTATGAAGGAAGTCACATTACAGCTGTCCCTATAAACATAGTGAAGATATAAAGGAAGTTGCATTACAGCTGTACGTCTATAAGCATAGTAAAGATATGAAGGAAGTCTTGTTACAGCTGTACGTCTATAAGCATAGTGAAACTATGAAGGAAGTCACATTACAGCTGTACATCTATTAGCATAGTGAAGATATGAAGGAAGTCACATTACAGCTGTACATCACTATAAGCATAGTGAAGATATGAAAGAAGTCGCATTACAGCTGTACCTATAAACATAGTGAAGATATGAAGGAAGTCGCATTACAGCTGTACCTATAAACATAGTGAAGCTATGAAGGAAGTCGCATTACAGCTGTACCTATAAACATAGTGAAGCTATGAAGGAAGTCACATTACAGCTGTACATCACTATAAGCATAGTGAAGATATGAAAGAAGTCGCATTACAGATGTACCTATAAACATAGTGAAGATATGAAGGAAGTCGCATTACAGCTGTACCTATAAACATAGTGAAGCTATGAAGGAAGTCGCATTACAGCTGTACATCACTATAAGCATAGTGAAGATATGAAAGAAGTCGCATTACAGATGTACCTATAAACATAGTGAAGCTATGAAGGAAGTCGCATTACAGCTGTACCTATAAACATAATGAAGATATGAAGGAAGTCGCATTACAGCTGTACCTATAAACATAGTGAAGCTATGAAGGAAGTCACATTACAGCTGTACATCTATAAGCATAGTGAAACTATGAAGGAAGTCGCATTACAGCTGTACATATAAACATAGTGAAGATATGAAGGAAGCCGCGTTACAGCTGTACATCTATAAGCATAGTGAAGCTATGAAGGAAGTCACATTACAGCTGTCCCTATAAACATAGTGAAGATATAAAGGAAGTCGCATTACAGCTGTACGTCTATAAGCATAGTAAAGATATGAAGGAAGTCTTGTTACAGCTGTACGTCTATAAGCATAGTGAAACTATGAAGGAAGTCACATTACAGCTGTACATCTATTAGCATAGTGAAGATATGAAGGAAGTCACATTACAGCTGTACATCACTATAAGCATAGTGAAGATATGAAAGAAGTCGCATTACAGATGTACCTATAAACATAGTGAAGATATGAAGGAAGTCGCATTACAGCTGTACCTATAAACATAGTGAAGCTATGAAGGAAGTCGCATTACAGCTGTACCTATAAACATAGTGAAGCTATGAAGGAAGTCACATTACAGCTGTACATCACTATAAGCATAGTGAAGATATGAAAGAAGTCACATTACAGATGTACCTATAAACATAGTGAAGATATGAAGGAAGTCGCATTACAGCTGTACCTATAAACATAGTGAAGCTACGAAGGAAGTCGCATTACAGCTGTACATCACTATAAGCATAGTGAAGATATGAAAGAAGTCGCATTACAGATGTACCTATAAACATAGTGAAGCTATGAAGGAAGTCGCATTACAGCTGTACCTATAAACATAATGAAGATATGAAGGAAGTCGCATTACAGCTGTACCTATAAACATAGTGAAGCTATGAAGGAAGTCACATTACAGCTGTACGTCTATAAGCATAATGAAGATATGAAGGAAGTCACATTACAGCTGCTGGAGAAAAGCTAGCTTGAATCAGAGATTCCATGCAGATCCCAGACTCCATCTGTCCAAACAGGAAGTGGTTATCTCATAGTTAAAATGTGTTGGATCATGGAAGCCGCAATGGAAGTTTCCATATCCACTATGTCCAACCACTGGCATCCATGTTACAGCATCAGGGATCTTCCAACACTGCATAGATAAGTTCTGAATCTTCTTCAGCCTTAAGTAACCTGAAGAATAGGAATGTGTCTTTCTATTTAGCAAACCTTGGGAAAGGGCAATGTTTTAGGGCATTTATCCAACCAAAGAATAGTGAGGACAGACTTCCTCACATGTGCACTTATAAGAACAAAGGCTGCCATTGCAGTTTATAATTGATCTCTAACATTTTCATAATAAACATGTAAACAGTAACACACAGATAAAGTCAGTCACTTGTACTCCATGTGCGTAGTACAGAGAGAGAAACAGAGCAAGAGGGGATGTCTAGTTAAGTAGGAATAGTTTGGTCTTGGAAGTGCTGACTCTAAGAACTGAAAGCCTATAGAACTCCATCAGAAAGTCATGCATTGCAGGGGATCATTCAATGCACTGTGGGTAAACAGAAGGCAACTACATACAAAATCAGTTCTGCAAATGTGTTGAAGAAGTGTCAGTGACTTATTAATTAAATGTTCCTTATATACTGGACTAGAGGTGCAGCGGCAGTAATAACACGAATAGTCACAGAGGTAACCCTTACCTGCTACTCTTATATATATTAAGCAGCAGGGAGAGTTGAGAAATTTCTAAACTAATTAGCATTGGTACAAATGGATTGGTGTGGAGACCTCCAATAGCTGTGATTGTTGTTGAAATGAACTGAAAACACGGAAAAAACTCCTATAGCTAACCCATGGCTATAGAATCAAGCACTTTTTCAGAGTTGACTAGCATTGCTATGGCCAGGGAGTGGTCAGTTTTAACAGCTTCTATAATGTTTATTGGAGACCTTTGGGGATCCTCCTGGTGCTGTCCTAAACAAAGCCTGTCTGGTTCAGCTGATTGAGATAAGAAGAAAACTAATGAAGCCTAAATTAAGCAGAGCTCACCAAATCTTGGTGACCATGCCATTTGAAGTCTAGTGTTTTTGTTGATTTCTTGCCTCATCCAAGCCAGATAAGTACTTTACTTTGCTGCATTTCACTTGTTGTTGATATTTTAAAGTGCTGTTGATATTTTACAGTGTTATTTGCTGAGATTCTGCATTTTAAGCTTCTTTAAGTGATATAAAAGTTGGAAAAGTTTGGTCTGCACTCTAGTGGGATTCACTGAAGAAACCTAAGAGTGTACTTTTGTGACTGGCCAGGAGCCTATTTTGCTTTGTTTGTTAATTTCCTCTGCCTGTATAAAGATGTCAGATTTTAGTAATTCTGCTCACCTCTGCCATCACACAGTGTCAGTTGGTAGTGCCTTGTATAGACACAGGTGCTTAGAATCTCAATTTTCCCTATAAAACCAACATCTGAATTTTCTTCATTGCTTAGCTGAGTGATAAAAAACTGGTTTGTAAATAGAACACTGTCTCTTGAGTGTAGACCTAGATTGTAGACTTTACCCATATAGCACCCAAACAAATCAGTTGTAAACACCCCCTGTATCGCCCTTGTAGATCATGCAATAAGTATCTGAAACAATGGGTATGCACTTTCCTACTATCTGTGTAGTTAGTTTGGTGAAAACGGGTATCCTGAGACAATGTGGCAATTGTCTCCTATACTGACAACACCTAATTCTTAAGCAAACTGATACAGTGTGTGAGAGTTGTAGTTAAACAATATCACTGGAGGCATACCAACATCACTAATACCAAACAGGTTGCCAGAAGCATACAATACCACACTATACCCACCACACTCAGTACAGACCACATTTATAGATCCATATATGCAGAGGCTCTAAAATGTACTCTGCCTAAGCCTCAAAGACTTCCCAGCTGCAAACATAGCAACAAGTACCCTGAGTAGCCTCAAAAACACTCAACTCATGCAAAAGCCACCATGGAGCACACATCTATAACTTATGGTGCCTCAGTTCGAAAGCTCATAAGGATTACCTCTATGCAACCAAACATGCTAATCATAGGAGATTCTGTTGTCAGATACACTGATGCACCAATTACCATGCTGAACAAAGAGAGGATGATGGTCAGCTGTCTATCAGGAGCCAGGAATCACAATAGTCTGTTGCCCTTAATGTGTTGTCATTAAAGAAATGTTAGTTTATAACCTAACTGAAAGTTAATAGTTACTAAAGGTGACAGTTACATTCATAATGAAATGTAGAATATACAGATTTCTTGTATTATTGAATCTTACTTCCACGGGTTGTGTCACTCTTCTTATGTGCATTAAGAAAAAGTTCAGGCTTGGGTGTTCATTTAAGTAGTTTATTGTATACAAATACATTAGGATGGATGGCAGGAACATTGAACTTAAACTATCTAACAAATTGACTGACTACATACTTGCGTGCTCACACTCTGGCTGCTCACTCAAAATGGCACTCTTGCTTGCACGTGCTCAGTACTTATATGTATATGCTGACTCACTGGAAAGCTTCTTAAAGGTATATCACACACACTGATCTACATCCTCCCTCTTTACTGAGCTGTCTCATAAAACAATGAGATTTGAATAGGTGTGCAATTATACAGACACTAGTAAAGAACAACTACAGACATGTCCAGGTTGCTGTGTATCTGAAAGTAGATTTCGAGATGTGACCTGATCTCGTGACATAATAGTTAGGACTGGGTATAGCAACAGGGACAGTCACTGGGGAATGTTCTGCTTGAGGGGTCTCAGGGACTTTCTCAGGAATGGGGATTGCTGATGGAATGTCCTCTGGAACAGGAAAATTGGATAAGTCACTCTGAGAACTAGAATCTTTGTCACTGGCAAGATGCTGTCACACTGGTTTGGACACTGGTAATAAATGCTTCCAACTTCATCTGAATTCCAGTACTTGTGATTCCACAATGATGATCTCGGCTCTTGACACAAACTTTTCACAAATCCGATGCAATCAAAACCTTTTGATGTCTGCATCCTCACTGTCTCCACTTTTTTCAATGAACTGAGTGGTTTGCCGGTTTTATCATAATAAGACTTCTGGGACAAACACTTTCTCAACAGCTGGGCTTTCACTGCTTTGTTGTTCTTAGCACTTGGAACCAATAAATTACTGCTGATTGGTAGTGTGGTTCTGGTTTGTCTTGACATAAGTCTCTGAGAAGGTGAACCAAGATGTTTATCACAAAAACAAGGAATGTTTCTTTTTTTCCCAAATTTTTTTTTTTCATTTTATAAGACAATAACTTAACAGTATAGTAACAAGAAAAAACAAATAAATTATATACAATGTCCATAACAATTAAGAAAACAATATATATAGGAGAATACTTAATATTTCTCTAACAGATTAGACAATTTTGTCCAAGCAATTAAATTATGAGTTATGTTGTTAGTCCTTGCTTTTATAGTAGCAATCTCATTCTTGCAAATGTATTTCACAAGATGAATAAACTCATCTTTAAAGACAGGAGTAGACTGGGATTTCCAATTTTTAGTAACAATTTTCTTTGCTATAGAGAGGATAAACTATAGTACAAATGTTTGTTTTTTTAGGAATGACTTCAGGTACAGGAACACTGAAAAGGATAAGGGAGTCAGAAATTATACAGTTGTCATTCCATAAAGCGTTACAAAGATATTTAAAGTCTAACCAAAATGGGGACATTATTTCGCAATTAACAACCATATGTATCCAGTCAGCATCAGGGTGTCCACATCTCCAGCATTTCATTTCATCTTTCTTGTACATTATTGCTAGTCTATGTAGGGTGAAAAAACATCTATATAAAAATTTGCATGTGTATATACACCAGAAAAGGGAAGATGTGGCTTCCTTCACCGACTGTAAAAAACATTTTTTTTCATTTTCTGAGGATACTTGTTTATTAACTTCACTTGAATAATTCCAAAAAAAAAAAAACATCTGTTGAATGTTTCTGAGATTTAACAAGTTGAGTAAAACATCAGTATTGTCACATCTAGATTTCTCTAACAGCTATTTTGTACTTTGAACAGCACATTCAGCCAAACCATTTGACTGACGGTATTCAGGACTACTTGTAATGTGAACAAAGTCCCACATTTCTGCAAATTTCTTGAACTGCTGACTAGTAAACTGTGCACCATTGTCAGAAATAACTCTGTGTGGACTACCATGGACAGAAAAATGTCACTTCAACTTAGTAATGATAGTACTGGAAGTTAGGTTGGGAAGTAGGCCAGTCTCGAACCAATTTGAATAAGAGTCTACTAACATCAAGTAATGTTGACCATTCCACTTAAAAATATCTGTGGCTACTGTCGATCAAGGTAGTTCAGGAATATGGCTTAACTGAAGTGGTTCTTTTTGTTGATGCGGCCTTGTACTATTACATACTGAACAAGATGAAAGTACTTTCTTGATATCTCTTGACATAGTAGGCCAAACTACTAGACCTCTCACCCTTCGTTTGGTAGAATCAGTTCCTGGGTGGCCACAATGCAAAATCTTAACATACTCTTGCTGCAAGGACTTTGGAACAATCACTTTAGGACTTCTCATTATAATACCATTGTCTGATAAAATCTCATCTCTGTATGGAAAATATGGTGTACTTCTACTAGTAAACAAAATTGCTTTGAAGGCCATCCTCGACTGATAAAAAGGTTTAGCTTCTAGAGAATTGGATGTGAAGTTGTGGCTTTGAAGGCCATCCTTGACTAATAAAGAGGTTTACCTTCTAGAGAATTGGATCTGAAGCTGTGTGAGTTCTGAACTCATCAAGACATGTGGAAGAAAAATTTCTCACTTCCGTGACCTCAAAATCAAGTTGTTCATTGTTATGCTGTTTTGTGTTTTTTTCTGGGTGATCTGGATAAAGTATTAGCAAGATAAAGATGTTTGCCTTTTGTGAAAACAAGACTGAAATGGTAGCAAAAATACAAGAAATGTACAACAAACCAACAGTAACCAGATGCCTCCGCAAGATAAAAGAAACAAACTCGTAATGTAGACAAACAGGCAGAGGCAAGGCTCCAGTTCTCCAAAGAATTTAATGGTACCAGTTACAAACACAAGCACTTTCACTGACTGCTTCTTCAGGTGTAAATAAAAGATAAAAATACACCATATTTATATTCTTAATTAGTGTCAGATGACATATCATTCAAATCTAAAAGCACTTTATTAAAGTGATAAACACATAAAAGCACATATGCTAGATATTAAACAAATATATATGTATAAAAATACCTATCTATATAATGTATATCATGTATATATGTAAAAACATAATAAAAACACATAAAAATGTGTAAACAATGAATATTTAATGAAAAGGAAGGGTTCATATCTATATAAAGGTCGAGTTTTCAGGATGGGTCTCAAAGGGACATGGTCATTTAAACCATGACCTGTGTCTGCCCTTAACCTTACTATCCATTCTGCCTCTAGTCCTTCACTTTGGCTTTGCATTACTAGGGAATATAATGTGATGCAGATTAGTGGGGGTACCAGACCATGTAGAAATTGTCAATTTTGTAAGTTTATTTCTGAAGACTTAGAATTTATACACCCTGACACAGGTGAAAATTTTAAACTAGGGACTAGTGCTACCTGTGAAAGCATGCATGTTGTCTATCTAGCGGTATGCCAAATATGCCAAAACATATTACGTAGGGAAGACTAATAAACAGCTCAGGCTTAGGATCAGAGAACATTTATATCATATGAGAAAAAGAAGTTTACACAATGCATTAGCGAAACATGTTATTGAAACAAATGAACAACATATGTTCAAATTCATGGTACTGGGGAGTTATATGGCAAATGTGAGGGGAGGAGACATTAAAACTAGAACAGAAGAACTAGAAGCAGAATGGATAGTAAGGTTAAGGGTAGACACAGGTCATGGTTTAAAGGACCATGTCCCTTTGAGACCCATCCTGAAAACTCAACCTTTACATAGATAGGAACCCTTCCTTTTAATTCAATATTAATTGTTTACACATTTTTATGTGTTTTTATTATTTTTTTACATACATACATAATATACATTATATAGATAAGTATTTTTATACATATATATTTGTTTAATATCTAGCATATGTGCTTTTATGTGTTTATCACTTTAATAAAGTGCTTTTAGATTTGAATGATATGTCATGTGACACTAATTAAGAATATAAATATTGTGTATTTTTATCTTTTATTTACACCTGAAGAAGCAGTCAGTGAAAGCTCTTGTGTTTGTAGCTGGTACCATTAAATTCTTTGGAGATCTGGAGCCTTGCCTCTGCCTGTTTGTCTACAAGACTGAAATGGTACTTCTGCAATTTGAGCATCATACTGGCAGTCTGACAGGAGCTGTATGCATAGCCTTTCTCAAAATAGTTAACTAGAGGTTTGTGGTCAGTCTCAGTTTCAATATGACAGCCATAAATACAATCATGAAACTTCGAACATGCAAGCACAATTGCCAAAAGCTCTTTCTCAATCTGGGCACATCGCATCTCTGTTTGGGTAAGAGTTTTCAATGCTTAGACTACTGGTCTACCCTCTTGAAGAATGACTGCACCTAGACCAAACATACAAGTATCATGGGAAAGAGTAACTGGTTTGTGAACATCATAGTAGCAGAAAGTTGGTGAGTTGGCAATTTTCTGTTTCAGGGCATCAAATACTCTTTGGTGCTGTTCTGACCATGACCAAATTACTTCTTTGCCTGTCAGCTTTCATAATGGTGCTGAAAGTTGACTGAAATCGTTGTAGGGTTTGGACATTGTCTGGAACTGGCATATCGAGAATTGTTGTTTGCTTTGAAGGATCTGGTCGTAAAACTGAACTTGTAAACAAGTGACCAACATAAGTAACTTCTTGTAGCTTGAATTTGCATTTCTGAGGATACAGCTTAAGATTCACTTCACATGCTCTTTACAGACCTTTCTTGAGGTTTCTGTCATGCTCAGCCTCACCATTGCCTCCTACTAGAATATCAGCTACTATAATAGTACATGGATACCCAGAAAAAAAATTGCTCCATTGCACTCTGAAAGACTTCACTAGCAGAATTTATTCCATATGTCATTCTCAGAAATCTGTATCTTCTAAATGGCATACCGAATGTGGTTAACAATGAAAGATTTTTGGTGAAGCAAAATTTGCCAGAATTAACTTATTGCATCTAAGACAGAGAAAACAGTGGTATTTGGCATGATGGCATGATGGTAGCAACCTTTGTGACTGTGCACATTGGATGATGAGATCTTCATAATGCTCTGTTCAAATTTCTTGGATCAATACATATTCTGATATCATCTGAGCTTTTCTTATGAGCTACTACCAATGGAGGATACCCATTCAGTAGGTTCTTCTACTGGACAAATTACTCCTAGCTGCACCATTTTGTCTAGCTTGGCTTTGACTCTGCTCTGCGTAGCCACTGGAACTTTCCATGCTAGTCTGACAACTGGGCTGACCTTTGGGTCTAACTTCATGGAGTACACAACTGGTAGTTTGCCTAGTTTGTCTGCAAAAATATTAGCATACTCAGAAAAAATAGTTTGGGCAAAATTTGAGCTGTTGCATTGCAAGCTTACATGGTGAACTTCTTTATTAAGTGAAAGCAGTCACATTTTCAAACTGTCTCTGAGGCCTAATAATGACTGCACGTGTCTCTGGACTATGAAAAATTGCAAGTCATTCTCAGCAGAGTCACATGAAAGCACTACTGAGTCCTCGGTTTGAATTTCTTCACCACCATAAGCAACAATCTTTGCACACTTTGTCAAATCAAGCTGTTCTGCAGCTTTTACACTATCAAACATTTCTGCTGACATAACATTGCACTTTGATCCAGTATCTACTTTCAGGTGTACGGGACTCCCATTAATCCAAACAGTACAAAAGATCTCATTCTTTGCCCACAAATCTACTGCATTAACTATTTCACCAAGCACAGACACACCATCAACATAAAAAGTAGGGTCGCAGCTTTCTAATTGATGATCAACTTGCCTCTTGGAATGCCTTCTTTTAATAAAAGAATGTGGCTTATTTAATTTACAAAGCCTTTTGAAATGATTCCACTTATTGCAAGAATGACACTGCTGACCAAAAACTAAACAGTTTTCTCTTTTGGGTTCATGATTACCACTTGTTTACAACAGTTAACTAGAAAGCTGAGTGGGGACACGTGTTTTGACTTTGTAGACTCACCCTTGTGCTTCACTGAACATGCTCTCAAATTTACTGGAAAGACTCGGGTTTCCCAAGGACTGTTAAAGGACCTGCAGTTGCTGCCATGTGCTTGGGCCTGTTTCTTTTAACCATGTGCTGCATACTAGCAACATGAGCTTTGTCAGTGTGCCTTCTGCAGCTATTCTCATTTGTAAGCATACCTGTGTGCTTGTCTGTAAGTTCTTATCTCTGACAAATCTCAGTAGCCTTATTCAATGTTAAATCAATGTCTCAAACCAAAACTCTTTCTCACTGTGTCATTATTAATACCACACAAGCCTGTCTTTTATCAACTCATCTCTCAAATCACCAAATCTGCATGTTTTAGCCTTATTTCTGAAATCAGTTATATATGCTGCAAAAGTTTCACCAGGGTTTTGATCTCTTGTGTAAAATAAATGCCTTTCCATTGTAATATTCATTTGGGGGGGTTACACATTTCTCTAAATTTACGTTTTAAGCTCTCAGGGTCTTCCTTTGTTTCAGCCGATACCACCACATGGTGGTCTTCCCCCTCCCTTGCAAACACAGCAGGTGCATACACAAATGAACGCTCTCTTTCAGTGGCCTCCAAACCAGCTAAATTAAGCAGTATAAATGCCTTTGTATGTGCATCTTTGTCAGAAAAGAAGCCTGTAGGAAAATATTGTATTCCTGCTCAAACACTCTCCAATTTTCTGCAGTATTATCAAACACAAGCTGTGCAGGTCTGCAAAATCCTTCTGCCATGCCTACAGATTATAGTAAAACACAATGTAAAATGGCCCCTGTAATTATGTACAAACATTCACACATACCATAGGTTCATAGGTTCATAGGTTGGTACTAGGCTATCAGCCCTAGGGACTATACAAGCCTAGCCATAACAATTCCCTGGCTATTTCTTCCCACAATATTTACTTCCCTGGACCCCTGTCTAGCAGGGCGACTGACATGATCCCTGGGTAAATTTCCTATCTCCCATCCAGTCGTCATGGTTCTCTTTGAAGAGGGCCAAGGAGGCACTCTGCTTGACATGTATGGGCAGTCTATTCCAGAGTATGGGGAGTCTCTGGGTCAGAAAACTATCCCTCCAGCACGTTTTGTTCATTGTGATGACAAGATTTAGGTCCCTGAAGTATGTGGCTCTGATGGATTGGGATTTCTTTAAGTGTAGCATGTCCAACAGCTCTGGGTTTGACATGGCCTTGGATATTAAGCAGAGATCACCTCTGAGTAGACGATATGTGGCAGAGTATAGCTGGTGTAACTTGGTACTTGTAATAATACTCAAATGCACAATAAACTCTTCGAAAGACTGTACTCTGCAAAATATGCTTTGAAATAACTGTTCTTTGCAAAATATTCCTTGAAATGTCCTTGAATGTACACACTTGCAAACACTTTTCACACTTCGGATACTTTTAATAACTTTAGTTAATATGAGAATGTAGCACATAGCAAAAAAAAATGGTCGTTTTCCTTGGTTTAAACATTTTATGCGATTCGGATATTGTTTCATTTTCATAACTATTTTGAATATTTTATCAATATGTCACAGTTTCAGACATTTTGTTTAATAAGAAGTTCGTTCTGAGCATTCTGGGTGCTTTGTTTTATATTTGTAACAAAATAAATTATTTAAGTAAGTTTTAGTACCTGGAATTAATTTCTGACCTGTTCTGCAAATATTTTGAGCAGTAGGGATGATTCACTCCTGTATATTCCTTCAACTTTATGCCTCATGGCTATAATTCTGGATCCCATTCTGACACCATGTCACTCTTCTTATGTATATTAAGAAGACGTTAAGGCTTGGGTGTTCATTTAAGTAGTTTATTGTATACAAATACATTAGGATGGATGGCAGGAACATTGAACTTAAACTATCTAACAAATTGACTGACTGCATACTTGCGTGCTCATAGTCTGGCTGCTTACTCAAAATGGCACTCTTGCTTGCACGTGCTCAGTACTTATATGTATATACTGACTCACTGGAAAGCTTCTTAAAGGTATATCACACACACTGATCTATAGGTTGCCCTGAAATAGTGTCAAAGCTCTTTAGCATGGTAAGATGTTTATTTTTCTATGATTAAAGGGATAATATCAAGAGAGGTATTTTTTTTTTTTGATTTTCAACCCTAACATCCTATCCCACTATAGGCACACCAGGATCAGCGAGAGACAGCATCATTGTTGCAATTTCCTCCAGTCACACTGCTTTTTGCATCAGGTGCAAGAAATGGGTGTGACATTTGGGCTGATGACCCAACATTCTCTTAAGTTCTTCTCATGTCTGGTCTGTTTTCTAGACAATAAGCAAAGTGGAAGCAGAGGTTAAAGACAAGCAAAGCTATGTATCTGTTGCAGTGTGAAAGGTAAACATGCCAATTCTAAAAGATTATTGTCACTAGTGCATTAACTAAGAGTGAAATTAGTGATAAAAGGTATAAAATATGCCATTGGGACCCCCCCTACCCTGCAGACCCTGACAGCAATTCCGTTGTTCAGCTTTGGAATTGCCAGCCTTAAATCTTACCACAGTGACCTTACCTCTATCCATTACAGATTTTTTTCCATAAAGTGGCCATTAGATGTCACAATTTCATGACTTCTTTGACCTCAGATGGTCTCTTAGAGTGTTATAGAAATTCTGATATAATTACCCTCCTATTTTAGTACCTAATTCCCTACCGTAAAATACATTGTATTGTTGTTTTCAAAGAATTTTCATTGTTAAGTAATATTTCATCACATAAAGAACCACATAAATTTCCTCAAGTCTAAATTTGATTTTTGTGTCAGATTTTATATATTCCTAAATTGGAAGTAAACGTTGCCAAAGATAAAAGGTAATGATGTCCCAAATAGAATATTGCCTTCTAGTATGTTCATAGGTTCATAGGTAAGTACTAGGTTACCTTCCCTTGCAGGCCATTTTATGACTAGCCAGTTTCCCTTTTTGTGTTCAAAATAACCTATCCTATTTGGTTGTAGACTGGTCTTACCCATCCCATTGTCAATAATTATATATTACCCCTAACAAGAATAACTGGGATCATACCATGGATAATTTGAGGTGACCCATGCATGGGTAAAGCATTTAGGAGCTGCCTCTGTGCATTAGTAATACAGGGGGGCAGTCCTGAGGTAAATTTTCTATTTCCCATCCATAGATCTAAGTTGTGCTTGAATATGAACAAGAATGAACTTTGTTTTATTTGGATGGGAAGTTTGTTTCACAGCAGCAGGATCCTCTGTGAAATATATCTGCACCTCCAAACCATTCTGTTGATGTTGCAGGAGAGGTTTAGATACATAGATTAAGTATTTCTGATACTGTTTGATTTGCTGATGTGCAGTAAATCCATCAGTCAAGGGTTGGAAGTTGCCTTGTATGTCAGACACAGGTCACCTCTTAGTGGTCTGCAGGATACCAAGTACAGTGACAGGGTTTGAGTTGGCCAATGAAGGAGATATTGTTTAAGCCTTGTATCCTTTTAGTTAGGTATCTCTGTGGGTGTTCCAGTTGTTGCATGTGCCTGAAAAAATACATGCAAAAGGGGGCATTATATTCAATGACTGGCCTAATGAGGGATGACTAAAAGGATACAATGGCATCCCTAGATCTAGACACAATCCCTTTGTTTATAAGCTGTATAATATAGAAGGACTTTCTTACAACAACAGACACATGCTGGTCAAAAGTTTGGTCACTGTCCACATAAATTCCCAAATCCCAAACAAGTGAGTCACCTCTCAGAGGAGTATTGTCAATGTGGTAGTTCTCTGGGGTAGATGATTTCCCAAAGAATACTATAATGAATTTTTTAGCATTCAGTTTTAAACCATGATTTTCACACCAGTTATTGATCTGAGACAAATCTTCCTACAGGATGGCTAAGTCATTTGGGGATTCAACGGTTGTGCCTATCTTATGGTCATCTGCAAACTTAGCCAAGGCCCTTCGGTATTCCAGTACTATATGGTGTTGGGTACTTGATATGTTGCTTCATCAGCCAGTATCCCTGTTAAAATTAATTATTTTTAGGTCATGCTTCTAGCCTCAAATGGACACTTATTGCCTTATACTTCATAAGGCCTATTGTCCTCCAGTAAGGAAATGAACATGGCAACTCCTTTGTATTCCACTTTACAAGCTGTTTCCCTGGAACAGCATCCGGTATTAAGCTATTATAAACTGCAGTTAAATTGCTTTTTCCAGAGTTAATGGGCCTTTTTGTTGACTAAAACCAGTTGGTATCCTACATAAGGAATACTACAGAGCGTTAATTAAAGGTAATTTACACTCTTGCATGCACCTTTCTCACATTGCATCTACTCAGGACATTCTTCCTCTTACTTAGTCCATTTACAGCCTTAGCTGTTCGCCCTTTGATTTCTGTATATCAGTCCGACTGCTTTGTTAACTCTTCTTAGGCTTAAACTAACCCAAATTCCATTTGTAATTTACTAAATGCATGTCCAGCAGACAAGTCAAAGTGCAATGGCTACAACAATCCTGGCTAAACATAGTATTACAGACTTCAAACATTATCTGCAAGTCATATAATTTGTAGTGTTTTACTGTGATAGACATCAGCACTCAACCCAACTGATTTATCATCTGTAAATGCTGCAAATATTGTTAAATATTTGATGGCTTAATATTTAAACAAAACACAACAGAAAAGAAGCTAATCCTGAGAAGGACTTATGGTTGCAGTCTTGTGTAACCTCAGCATCAATCAGTCTCACTTACCCTGGGTGGAGTGAAGGCAGGTAAACCACTTGCAGCAGGAAGCAAAAAAGGAAGAATGCCAATGTGTAAAAACCCAAGTTAGAGCATTGTTTAGCAAAGAATGTGATGAGCTCTCAGTCGCATAAAACATTTTTAACTTCAGCTGAGAGTTCAGTGCATTCTTTGCTAAACAACATGCTAGCTTGGATTTTATGCAGTGAAATTCCTGTTTTTGCTTCCTTCGGCAGGTGCTGCACCTGCCTTCACTCCCACCATAGTAAGGGAGACTAGTTAATACTGAGGTTACACAAAGCTACAACCTTAAGTCCTTCTCAGGAGTAGCTTTATTTATTTAAATATTACATATCTGTAAGCTTAGCTAATGTTTGTATAATTATATCCTGCAACTGCTTCATGGTAACATTGTACTTTATTTTTTTCATGTTAGATGTAAACTATCTTTAATGGTTTGGCCCAGGTTGTGTATGAAAATGATCCATGTACCAGTTCATTAACTCATTTAGCAACAGACAAATAGATAAAATAAGCTTGCATTATAATATGCACTGATAGCTGCATTTGTGTCACCAATGGAAACATTGTCTTCCTAACCTTTTCCATCTAAAAGTGAACTATTTTGTTTGTTTTTCCTTATATTGGGTTATCCTTTTATCTATAACTTTTATACTCAGTTACTCAGAAAATCTTACGTACTATTGTTCACAAATAAGATATATACCAATGGTCATTTGATGGTTTTCTGCAAATGCTGTAAATAATGCAGGCCCTTGTCTAATGTGGCAAATAATATCTGTCATGTATGTCTATGTAAACTGATACTGGATTTCACCTGGACCATGGCTGAATGAATTAGTCCAATTACACAGCTAACAAACATTGAATAAATAAAGGGTAGCAAAGTAACAACCAACTATTGGTCATTCTGGCATCACATGTTAGTAAAGCAGCTTGGTGAACACCTTGCAAACAAATTCAATTTAATCTAATTTTTGTATGCTTTTTACCAGTACCTCCATGCCTGATGACCATCCACCTCCATCACTGATTATGCTCATTTTTCCCTTTACAGGATAAGAAGTGATCACTGAGGAAGATGTCATCCAGATAGCTGTCAGTGAGTTTTCATTTTCAGTCCTAATCTTCTGGTTGATGATGCACACATTTTAAAGCAAAAGGGACTGCAGTGATTTTCAGTGTGTGTGTGTGTGTGTGTGTGTGTGTGTGTGTGTGTGTGTGTGCACGTCTGTCTGTCTTCTGTGTGTCTCTGACTGTGTGTATGTCTGTCTCTGCATACTATTACATATACAATGATGGCCACTGTATGAATGTGGTTTGGCAAATTCTAACATACATCTGCAGTGCATGTGCCACATGCTGTGCACCTGTTCCCCAGTAGGTGTCAGCACTGTGACTGTCTTCCTTCCCCCAGGAAGCTGACATCACAGACTCCCACTGTCCTTTGTTAGCCCTACCAGTATCACAGATCCAGGAAGGCACATTATGCTTCAGCCTTATGGAGCTGGCCAAACTGATTTCATTTTCTCTTTAAGGCAAACCAAGTTCAAACTGATTAGACAGCATCTGCATGTTAAAAGGTTCATTTTACACTTTCTCTGACTAAGGCCTTTCTGAGATACGTTTAAAATTTCTCTATGTTGATTTCTAATTTTCTTGCTTATCAAGAATTTAGATTTTTCACATTTATTGCTTTGCCTCAGTACTCATGCAGTTCTAGGGTAACTTGTGTAAATCATTAAACCAAAAGCAATGCAATGCCCTGTTGTGTGGTTCAGTGTGATGCATGGATCAAGTAGTCTTTACCCACAGCCTTATGTACTGCACTGCATGGACATTTACTATCAATAACACTAGCTCTCAAGAGACTGCTGCTCTTTCTGATCGGTCTTGACTTCTATTTCCGATACTTATGTATTATCGCAACCAGATTTTCATGACAACAGTGGTTGCTTCCCGATCAGTGAATGTGCAAGTTAATGTGCTTGAAATGGAAAACAGTGTGTTTTCTTTAACAAAATAGGTTGGTTTCCAGATAGCTACAAACACAAAGTACACAACATACTGTTGTTGTTTCTTCGTGCTCTTTAATGGCACCAGCATGTCGCTGCATTGCAAGGCTGCCCACTGAACATTCTTTGTCAACCCATGCTGTGAAATAACGGCCATACTACATACATTCCTTCCAAGTTTGGCTTCAATTGTCAGGGCTGCTGTAGCATCCTTTACCGCCGTAGCTGAATGCAAGAATTGGTTAAGGCATTCAGTAGCGGCTTGCCAGTAACAGCAGGTATTCAGGCTTCTGAGGATTACATGTGCATTTTTTAAGCATAGTGGAAAGTCTGTCGCATCAGAGATATATGCATTTGTTTTTTTTAATTTGGCACCCTTGCTGCAATGTTTTGGCCCTTTTTTTTCCCCCATTTTAACTTATATGACATCACTGACCTGATTCTATTTGGAGATCAAACACAACGTCTCTCAGCACTTGGTTCCCAATCATGACAAATGTTCGTTAATGTTGCTAAAATGTGTAATACAGCGTGTTTTCTTTCAACAGTACACCTTATTTTCTGGACTATCAGTACAATATGCAAGACATGCTGTTGTTCTTTCTTAATAGTGTTTACTGGCACCCATGTCGCTTCCTGCAAGTCTGCCCGTTGAACATTGTGCCAGTAAACACCATTAAGAAAGAACAACAGCATGTCTTGCACATTGTTATCGATAGCAGTCCAGAAAATAAGGTGTACTGTTAAAAGAAAACATGTTATATTACATTTTAACATTAACGAACATTTGTCTTGATCAGGAAGCAAGTGCTATTACCGCGAAAATCTGGTTGCCATAATACGTAAGTACCCTATTTCCTAGGTATAAAGTCATTTATGATCTATTTATTTTTTGTGATGGAAGAAAAACTATCCAACAAAGGCAACGCATTGTAAGTTAGCACTCCATCTACCACTTTTATCACAGTAACAATGTTAGCAAAAATTACTTTCAATTGATAACTGTCTCCCATATAGAATTCCATCTCAATACCCATTTTAAAACTTATTTTAGTGCAGTTTTATTTATTCTATTGGCTACCATTACAATTTATGATGACCTGCTGTTTAAAAAAGGGCAGAAGCAGCTCTACTGCACCTGTTTGTTGCTTTCTACATCATACTGAAACACCCTGACCCCAAACTGAATATTTCAATGAATTTGACAATGTTATATGGTGCTGTCCTTGCAAACACTTGCATTTTCATGGCTGTGTGCTCTTTTGACTTACACGCTTCTTCGGTGCAGATGGTTGTAAAATATCACTAGCCGGTTGCAGAAAGGAGTTAGTAGACCCACTTTCTATCGGCATATTGTTGTCATATGAAAATCACATGACCCTTGAGGTACTAAAAAACTCTGATATTGCCCACGTTTATGTTTGATCACCTGCTGTGATTCCCTCTAACAGAAGGACCTAAGTGAAGGAATGGCAGCATGTATATACCTGATTGCCCTTTGACTACATTTTTTACTATTTACAGCATTTCATAGCCAGGTGGTGTATAATGTGCAATCCTATGTGCAAATAAACAATTGTGTAAAGTAAATGGTTTAAAGATAATCTGCACCCAGATAACATCAGAATCAAAAAAATCTATCAGTACATAATGTTAATAGGACTACAAAATGTTGCAATTTTTCACAAGTAAAATTAAGAAATGCTTTTCTGTCTCTACAGACTTCAGAACAAGATATATTATGACTTTAGTAAGATTTGGAAAATATATGCTGGTTGTGTATCTGGGTGTAGAGCACTGACATACAAAATAATCCTACAGCTAAATAAAAAAATTGACCCAGACTGCAAAATGAAGACTGGTTAAGCTGGCATCTTTTCAGCGAGACTTTCTTCATACAGTTTTTTATTATTTCATTAAGCTGGCATCTATTCGGTGAGACTTTCTTCACGCAGTCTTTTATGTCATTTCATAAAGCTGGCATCTCTTTGGTGAGACTTTCTTCTCCCAGTCTTTTATATGATTTGGTTAAGCTGGCATCTCTTCAGTGAGACTTTCTTCACCCAGTCCAGTCTTATATGATTTGGTTAAGCTGGCATCTCTTCATGAGACTTTCTTCGCCCAGTCATTTATGTGATTTCATTAAGTTGGCATCTCTTTGGTGAGACTTTCTTCACCCAGTCTTTTATATGATTTGGTTAAGCTGGCATCTCTTCAGTGAGACTTTCTTCGCCCAGTCATTTATGCGATTTCTTTAAGCTGGCATCTCTTTGGTGAGACTTTCTTCGTCCAGTCGTTTATGTGATTTCATTAAGCTGACATCTCATCGGTGAGACTTTCTTCACCCAGTCCAGTCTTTTATATGATTTTGTTAAGTTGGCATCTCTTCAGTTAGACTTTCTTTGCCCAGTCTTTTATATGATTTTGTTAAGCTGGCATCTCTTCAGTGAGACTTCCTTCGCCCAGTCATTTATATGATTTCATTAAGCTGGCATCTCTTCGGTGAGACTGTCTTTGCCCAGTCTTTTATATGATTTGGTTAAGCTGGCATCTCTTCGGTGAGACTTTCTTCGCTCAGTCTTTTATATGATTTGGTTAAGCTGGCATCTCTTCAGTGAGACTTTCTTCGCCCAGTCATTTATGTGATTTCATTAAGCTGGCATCTCTTCGGTGAGACTTTCTTTGCCCAGTCTTTTATATGATTTGGTTAAGCTGGCATCTCTTCAGTGAGACTTTCTTTGCCCAGTCATTTATGTGATTTTGTTAAGCTGGCATCTTTTCAGTAAGACTTTCTTCACCCAGTCCAGTCTTTTATATAATTTGATTAAGATGGCATCTCTTCAGTGAGACTTTCTTCGCCCAGTCATTTATGTGATTTCGTTAAGCTGGCATCTCTTCGGTGAGACTTTCTTCATCCAGTCATTTATGTGATTTTGTTAAGCTGGCATCTCTTCGGTGAGACTGTCTTCATCCAGTCTTTTATATGATTTGGTTAAGCTGGCATCTCTTCGGTGAGACTTTCTTCGCTCAGTCTTTTATATGATTTGGTTAAGTTTGCATCTCTTCAGTGAGACTTTCTTTGCCCAGTCATTTATATGATTTTGTTAGGCTGGCATCTCTTCGGTGAGACTTTCTTCGCCCAGTCCAGTCTTTTATATGATTTGGTTAAGCTGGCATCTCTTCAGTGAGACTTTCTTCGCCCAGTCATTTATGTGATTTCGTTAAGCTGGCACCTCTTTGGTGAGACTTTCTTCATCCAGTCGTTTATGTGATTTCGTTAAGCAGACATCTCTTCGGTAAGACTTTCTTCGCCCAGTCTTTTATATGATTTGGTTAAGCTGGGATCTCTTCAGTGAGACTTTCTTTGCCCAGTTATTTATGTAATTTCTTTAAGCTGGCATCTCTTCGGTGAGACTTTCTTTGTCCAGTCTTTTATATGATTTTGTTAAGCTGGCATCTCTTTAGTGAGACTTTCTTCGCCCAGTCGTTTATGTGTTTTCATTAAGCTGGCACCTCTTCGGTGAGACTTTCTTCGCCCAGTCGTTTATGTGATTTTGTTAAGCTGGCATCTTTTTGTTGAGACTTTTTTCGCCCAGTCATTTATGTGATTTCGTTAACTGGCATCTCTTTAGTGAGACTTTCTTCATCTAGTCTTTTATATGATTTGGTTAAACTGGCATCTCTTCAGTGAGACTTTCTTCGTCCAGTCGTTTATGTGATTTCATTAAGCTGGCATCTCTTCGGTGAGACTTTCTTCGCCCAGTTTTTTATATGATTTGGTTAAGCTGGCATCTCTTCAGTGAGACTTTCTTTGCCCAGTCATTTATGTGATTTCATTAAGCCGGCATCTCTTTGGTGAGACTTTCTTCGCCCAGTCGTTTATATGACTTGTGATGCCTTCTTACTGATTATACCATTCATTTTTTGAATGGGGAAGAATACCTTCCTGTGGCCAAGGATTAGAGCTCTATCTCTAGGAATAAATAATTGGTAAATAATCACATGTGATCAGATATTCAGCAGATACATGAGATTTACAAGAGTGCTTACTACAGACTAGACTATGATTTAAGGAGGATGAAGGCATAATAAATACAACATGATGTAAAACAACTTGAAAACAACAAGGTTGCCAGGAATGATTTCCCCAATCACAAAGATATACTGTTACTTTAATGCTGCAAATAAAAATAATATATTGTTAAAACAATGAGGGGTATTATGACATCTAGTATGACATCTGGCATTGTTACCAGCACAAATAGAGAAAATTAATATATATCATTATATAGCAGAGGTTTCTTTTGCATATGAATTCTCCATTACTATACAGAACATGGTGTCTCTTTCTGTTAGGTTTGCATTCACATACCAGGACCCACTCATGGCTATGACCTGTGCAACAGAAAATAATTGTTGTCATAAACGTAGACTGCTAGACCATTTTTTTCACCCAAAATAAAATTCAGAGCAAGGAAAAATATGCTAGAAGTTGAACCTAGACTTAAGGAATTCAGTTTTTTGTACATTGTCTGACCTATGGACTTACTCACCAGACACATTTATCTTCTCTTAGCCTTTTTTTCACTTTCTTTATACTGTATTGCCTTTCTCTAAGGAATAATAAACGTCAAATGAACTTTATAAAAATAAGTTATAAAAAGAAGCTTTTGTAAATGCTGTGGCACTTCTCAAATGTGGCTGTGACCACAATGTGTCATTTCAAAACTGTGAAGTTCTCATTTACTGCAGAAATAGCAGTAAATTGAAGTGAAAAAGAGGTACAGTTTGAATTATAATTAATAGCATAACTCGTAACTTCTTATACCTATTTGCTGTGCAGTTTGAGTCATAATTAATGGTACAAGTACAACTGAAACGAAGTTCATAATATCTTATATCAATTTCTTCTGCAAACTGATTCATAATTAATGTTAAAATTGAGTCTGGAAACACAACATCTACTATGTATTTGCTCTGCACTAGCATTGAACAGTAAGTGTAAAATAATGCCTTTAAGAGGTAAAATGAAAAATAATACTTCTGGACTCTCCATCAGAAAAAGGCAGTGATCGTAGCATGTAAACATCTGTTTGTGTTAATCCTTGCAACATTTGTTCTGGTACTTATAAATGTTCATAACAAAGGCAGACCCAGTATTACTGGAATGGAGGGTGAAGGAAAATTTCAGCAAATCCTAGTCAAAGCAGTTTGCAAGGGGAGTTGATCTGCCTTAAGTGACTTACAGAGTGGTGCCTTGTACAATCATTTCCAAATGTTCTACCTGCCCCAAGAGGAATCGTGAATTTCCTGAGAGATAAAACACTACACCGTAGAAGATAAATTAATGGGTCAGTTCTGTAGTGTGCCCTCTGTTTCATACCATACTTTTCAAATAACATGAGGTAACTGTAATCTCTGAAGCAGAAGAATTGCAACTAATTGCGAACACATTTTTTTAAATTCATTTCTGAAAAAGAAAACCAGAAGTCTAGCTGTTAATTCAACACAGGTGTTCTAATATTTGTTTTTCAGCCCAGGAAAGCAGAAACACAAGCTTCTCTGTTCCTTTTAAATACTTGCTCAACATAATTCATGTTAGGACAGGCCCACACTTTATAATACCGTCACATTAACATAACTCTTTCAGTACAGTCGGTTGTACTAACTGCACTTTCTGCAACAAACTACATGAACACTGTGACTGCAACAGTTTGCAACTTATTTAATACAGGTATCAAGTACTTTTATGCAGGCAAAGGCAGCATTATACATTATACAAATACAACCCAGCTGAATGGAACTTTGCAGACTATTGTATTACTTTGCAGAATACTAAAGGAAATGAGTTGTGAGACTGAAAAAAAAGGTTTTCCAATAGAGGAAATTATTGAGTGGGGCAGGGAGGTGCCCAGACCTCTCAACTGTCCAGATTTTTGCCTCATATTGTTGGTCTGTTCCTCATAAAATACCCCATACTCTATATGTACACAACCACTAATAAAACTGTCCCTTAGAACACTCCATCCACACTGTATTCTGTCCTAGCCAATATGCTGTCCATTCACATATCTATCTTTCCACTATGTCTTCTAGCCTTTCTACTATGCTTCCTATCTATATTAACAACCCCATATACAGCCAATATACCTTACACATATACAATAACTGCCATAGAATCCTCATCTCTTCCTAGCTATTCTAATATATCCACTAGTCTGTATCCACTCAACATACTCCTACTCACCAGACTAAAGCTTCCTCCCACAGAAATAACACCAATCACATATCTATCCCCACAGACTCAAAAAGACAACTCCCACCTTTCACTTATCTTTACAAACAATCTATTATACCCTTATGTGGAGATATCCGCCCACATCCAGGACCCACCCCACTAGCTACCAACCCCCCTAATTCATAAAAAACACTTAATTTCATCACAATTAATCTCCAAAGTATCAGGAATAAAATACTAGATTTCCATGTCTGGATATCGGTAAATAAACCAGACATTTTAGCTGCCACTGTAACTTGGCTGAAACCCTCCATAAAGGACTCAGAATTCCTCACTCCAGGGTATGCCTGCGAGCAGACAGACCCCGTAAAAAAGGAAGAGGCATAGCTATACTCTTTCCTAACTCCCTTAGCATAGTACCCTACTGCAGTCCTATTCCCCAATTCACCACAGCCGAAGTGTTTATATCTTTCTTCAAATTGAACAATACCAAATATCTCTGCATCACAGTCTTATTCATCCCTCCAGGTAACAATATTCCTATCTTAGAAGATGTTCTAGCTTGGCTATCAAATAATATAAATAATGAGACAGTCATCCTAGGTGACATAAACATAAACTGGAATGATTTCTCAGGTCAGTTCCCATCATCCAGCATCAGTCTATTCAACTTTACACAACTAATAGCAGCATTAACCCGACCCAACAGAAATAATGACACTGGTTCAATTCTTGACTGGATACCACTGTCAAAATTACAGCAGCAGGGACACTCTCCTCCCATCATTAGGGATCACCTACCAGCCTATATACTTCACAAAACCAATACAGTGTCTTCCCAACACCGATACAAACACAGCAGAAACCTAAGCAACTTTAATCCCTCAACTTTTAATGATATCCTAAGCAAACTCAGTTGGAACATACTAGAATACCTGCCCCTTGACAAGGCTGTGGAGTTCTTCAACTCCACATTCCTCAATATCTTAGACAAACTAGCCCCTGTAAGACTAAAAAGGGTAAAAACTAAGCATGCCATATGGCTCTGTAAAACAACCATGCAAATTATGACTGCAAGGGACAAACTATAGAAAACTGGCAAAGGTACAAGAATCCTCCTGATCTCTTAGAATTTGGACAGCTTCATAATCAAGCTATGCACCTAGTTATATCTGACAGAAAGGAATATTACTTAAGCCTCCAAAAAGATCACAAACAAAATCCAAAGACATTTTGAAACTCATCTCATCCACAGTCAACCCTGGCACCAGAAACAATCCCTGCCCATTCCTGGAGAAAACTGCCAGCAAAATAGCTACCCTTTTCTACTCTTATTTCATTGAAACTATAGTTAAACTCACCACCACCTTCCTCCAATCTACTTCTACCACTAACTTCTCTCCAAACACACCTTTTTCACTGGATATGGCCACTCCTTCCCTACCCTCTTTCTCTTTCCCCACCATATCTATTGTGACACTGCCAGCCCAGCTATCTGGAATTTTATAAATAATTCTATATCATTTGTGAATATTGATATGATTTATACAGAACTGTATGTTATGTACTGATCGTCAATAACCACAGCATACCCTGCTGGAACATAGAAGATTAACTTACAAAACTTCAAGAAAATAAGTTGAAATTAAGTGCTATAAAATTTAGTTTCAATGCAGCATGAAGACGGGATGCCTAGAGCTAGAAGTTTTTCTATTGCCTTGGAGAGAAATATTTACTACGTTTAAAATGTAAAGTGTTTATTGCTCTGTGACTTCCTAACAGCTGCACATCTGAGAGATATGTATTTGGCACAGCAATGTTAGTTTCTGGTTTAGCTTGGGAACTAAAGTCAGGTGACAAAAAGTAATGTCATCCAAGCTAACCTAACAGTAATATGTGATACTGATTTAAGAACTCTCTCAGAGAAAGACTGGGTATTTTATATCTTGTCTTGGACCTAGAAACATCCACTCATCATCATCATCTGTATTTGCCTTGCTAATAGTAAGTAACTAGATAGGAATATAGTAAAGATTAGTTTAGATGTTTTCTGTATTTATTTGAGACTGTCCTGCAATGTTGTTTTAAAATATTTCCTGTGATTCTGAACTCTGAAGTAACTGTGTTGATTCAGTATCGTCTTGTTTTTTATTATATATTATTAAATATATTTAAACCTATCTTTGTGGCTGATATTTATGACACATATTTAAGCTCTGAGAGTACTTGCATATGTATTTGGTGACACTGTACAGGCCAGTCCTAAATAGCCTTAATCTTGGTCACACTTACCATTTGGATAATAATAACATTACACAGTAGGATTGGTCACCCTTTGTAACGGCCTTTATAGTAACTGATAAGTAGGGGTTGGTGGCAGCAATAACTACCTTATAGTCTTGGCAGAAGGGGGCATAGCTAGTAAACCTGTGCCAGCCTTCCCCCGGTGTGTGTTTGTGTGTGTGTGTGTGTGTGTGTGTGTGTGTGTGTGTGTGTGTGTGTGTGTGTGTATTTGTATATAAATCAAATCTCAAAGTGTGTGTGAGTGTGCCAGCTACTTGAGTAGGGACACAACGTACTAGTTGGACAGAGAGGGTGCTGAAGGTCTTGGCTTGACCCCTCAGCTGAGATCTTAACCCTATAGATGTGCCAGTGGGAGGTCTTATTGGGGATCTGGAGAAAGTGGGAAGAACCAGCCCCCAGACTGACTGTGATCTCTGTGTGCTCTTAAGGGAAACTGTACTTTACTGTGTGTGTACTTGTCATCCTCCCATTGTGTATGTCCCTCACTGTTGCCAGTGGTGACGATTGAGGCTGCTTGATTACTGGGCCAGTTCAGGGGCGTCACATCTATCTCCACCATAATCAAACTTCTCCTAAAACTTAAACCTGGCTCTACTGCTCCAGACAACTTATCCCCAGCATACCTCCAAATCTCAGCTAGATCTATTGCCTATCCAGTCAGCATAGTCATCAACAGATCCCTCCAAGAGTCCTACCCTCCCTCTATCTGGATTCTTCCCCTCCATAAAGGTGGTAATAGTACCGACATTTGTAACTTCCAACCCATAGCCATTCTCTCCTCCCCTCTCCAAAATCCTTGAAAAATGTATCCACCATCAACTCTTAGGCCATCTATTAACAAACCAGCTCCTCTCCTCATCTCAACATAGGTTCAGGCCAGGTCATAGCACCATTACCACACTTATTTCATTCATGAATGCAGTCAATCAAGCCAGAAATACTGGCAAATTTGTATCCTCACTCTTTCTCGACCTCTTAAAGGCATTCGATACAATCTCCCACCCACTACTGCTCTGTAAACTCTCCAACCTAGGTATCTCTCCCTCAACACTGAACTGGTTCACTAACTACTTAATAGGCAGGCGACAATCCACTAAATGGTTCACCTTCTTCTCTCCATTTCTTGACTCACCAACAGGTGTCCCCCAAGGCTCTATCTTAGGACCCCTTCTCTTCAGTATCTTTATAAATGACTTCCACTCTTCCCTTAATAATGCATCTGCTGTACAGTATGCAGACAATTCGACTATTATTTGCTCTGCCAACTCAACATATGAACTTCTGCTAATAACTCAGAATACCTTTACTGCCACTGAAAAATGGATAGGCACTAATCATCTGGCACTAAACCCTAATAAAACCAAATTGGTAATATTTAACCCTAAGAAAAAACTCTCCATTAATAAATCAGACTTTACCATCCTCACTCAAAATAATACCACCATAGAGGTTGTTTCCCATACTAATCTACTAGGAGTCATTCTTGATGATAACCTGACATTCAACCTCCACATCCATCATTACAAAAACAAACCAAAAGCTAGGTACCCTCTATAGGCACAAACTGTTACAACAGCTCCACCATGCGTACTCTCTCCGCAACCTTTCTCCTCCCATCGCTCCTATATGGAGCTCCTCTCCTCGCCAACGTCCAGTCCTCCTTAAAAACCCAGCTTGAGTCTTCCTACTATAAGGTGGCTAAGTTTGCAACCAACAAAAAACACTCTTCACACCACTGCATCTCCCTAAAAGAGCTCAACTGGTTAGAACTCCCAAACTATGTAATCTACCTTCAGATAACCACAGCACATAAAATGATTTATAAACCTTCAGACTGTCCAGCCCTTTCATCTATTTTATCCCACTACCATCCAAATAGGCCACTCAGATCCAAAAATCAAATCCTTCTGTAAGTAGACAAATCAAAACTCTCAGCTGGTGACATGCTTTATTCCTTTTCCATCACCGAACTATAGAATTGTCTCCCAGCAACTATCAGAACCATCAGCAATATCTCCTCCTTTAAAAAATTACTGCACCAACACCTTTCCACCCTCTGGCAGTGCAGATGGTCCAAATCTCACCCATCTATATCCTGATACCTACACCTTCCATCATTCCACCTTATGCTTCCACTAACAGTTACTGTCATTCTATTATGTCCTAACTGCTTTTCAATAAATAAATTTCACTCTTCCCTGCACCATCTGTGCTGGCTGTAACCCCTTGTTTTACTGTAAATCTCTGTATCCAACTGCTCATCACAAAATTGTATGGCAACAAATTACCTGTGTTAAATGTAGACCTAAATTTATATCTGCATAGCTTGCATATATATCCTTTTTTACTTTGTTGCTCTTGTGTATTATCGTATCGCTTTGCAAATGCTGCTTGTATTTACTATCCATTTCAAATGTTTATGCATCACTATAATTATCGTCTAGTGGTGCTTTTCTCCCTGGGCCTCCACTGAAAATGGGTTCTTTTGGCCCAGTGGACTTTCCCAGTAAACAAATGCCAATAAATAAATAAATAAATACATTTGTGGGGGGTGGCAAATTATTGAAGTTACAAGTCAATAAATAATAGTAAATAATGAAAGATATTTGACTTTCAAACTTCATATCCTTCATAAAATAGATAATAATTTAAAACCTGTTATTCTAACAACTTTCTAAATTTATAGGAGTAGTTTTTAAAAGTTGCCCCTTTTTGGCCTTTGTCCCCCCATTATTTCTGGCTTTGTCCAGATTTCTTAAGCTGAGACGTTGAGAGGTATGGAGGTGTCAGAGGATGTATTTCAAAGAAATAAAGCAGCAATTGATCTTGGCCAAAGTGCATTAATTGTGTTAATCTTGGAGTAAAATGGCTGGGTATGAGAGGAAATCCTGAAACAAAGATGCAAATGGAAAGAAAGCAACAAACTGGCTGTTATGAGACCTTGTGACATCTTTAAAAAAGTCTGAATAGTTGGAGAGCTTAATAATATACATTTAGAAAGGGTCACTGAGGAATATGGAAGATAATACAGAGTAGTTACTGGGAATATGTGCCATCTGAGCATTATAATGAATACAGAGAATAACTATGCAAGTGGAGTGTAAATAAACAGTATTGTTACAAGTCAGCACCTTTAATGTATTATATCAAGGAAAATTGTCTTGAAGAATTGTAGTGGACTAGGGAACACATAGTAATAGCACCCTCAGCCTTCTGGTCTTTCCCAAAGTCTTCCTTCAGTAAGTACTGCAAGGGCATATGAGAGATTAAGATAATACATGGCTATAGCAGATAGCTCAAGGTGTGTCCTAAGAGTGATGAACACAACTTAATGAGGTATAAGGGTTCTGCAAGAAAACTATATATGTGAAGTCTGAGTAGATATGCACACTAATGCATCAACTGACAGTCTGGATCTGACATTTAAGTTTAACTGTCTATAACCATCCCTTCACATTCCTTCACTAGGAGTAAAAATCAGTTTCCTGTAAATTTCTGTCACGTGGCTCATCATCTATAACACTTTCCATCATAACTATTCTTCTCTAAACTATTTCTAGAATTTGAACACATATCCTCAGATAAACCTCCAGTACTGAGCACAGTTCTTAGTTTTAGCCTGGCCAGCGTTCTGGATGGGGCCACGGTGACTTTCTGTTAAGATGCAATCTCGTCTGTAGTGCAACTAGATGTATTATTTGCTTAGACTGCACCCAGGTGATATTCCCAAAAGATAATCAAGATATCACAATAATTAACTCTGTTCCTCATGTATTCAATTTATCCTGAAGCTAACTTCCATTTAGTAAATAAAGAATGACCAAAAGGATGTTGAAGTATTGCTTCCAAAATAATTATCTATAAATCTTTTTTGGGATAACATTATGAAGCCAGATCCACTTTTCACATATGTTTTTGGGTCATTCTAGTATGACACGCCTGTATTTGTCAAAAGATCTAAAATTAAGCTACCACGTTCCTCATCTTACTCAAAATCCTAAGTACAGAATTGGGATACAAGTTCTAGCCATAACCAGTTTCACTGCAGCCACCTGCTTCCCCTCAAATCAGGACCTTTATGACAAATATAATGGATAATGTAACATAACAAGACCAAAGACATGCCTCTGGAATATTTCTCCCCGGGCTTCTGCTGAAAATGGGCTTTGTCCCAGTTGGACTTGCCCAGTAAACAAATGTTAAATAAATAAATAACAAGCTGTACCTTAGTAGAGGTTAAATGGGTGCTACATTGAGTTGTTTTTTGCATTAATCATTCTCTCCTTAAAGGTTTTCAGCAATTCCACCATTGTGAAACTGTAGACTCTGCATGTAGCAAATCCTCCTTGGATCCACTCACATGGATCAGCGTAACTTCTCTTGTATGAAGTGAAATATTGAAGAGATTACACTATCATGTAATTCAATCCATCAATCAATGGACTATTGTTGTATGTATTCTAACATGTCTACTGCCATCTTAGCTCTGAGTATCAAAATGGCGGGTTTGACTCTGTTAGCACCGTTTTTTTGTTTCGTTTATTGCATCTAGTTAATTCTACCACGTTGAACTTCCACGGATTTTCTCTCCTCCATACTGCTTAGAGGCATTGATTGACTCTTTGAGGATGGTAAGGCAAGTATTAGTCTGTGTCACATTAACTGAATGACTTCAAAGGATCACAGGCAAAGAATAAAACAAGCATCAAGAAAGGCAAGACAGCAAGCGGAGCATTTAGTTGCTGGCAAATCAGAAAATGTGCAAACATGCCTATGACTCTTCCTTCCTGCTAGAAGAATAAGCAATGAAATACAGCCGAGTCCCGGCATAAACAAAAGCCTTCACAAGGAGGCAACATGAGCATCAAGGGAGTGTGTTTAAAAAAGGGGAAGGTATCAGGTGTGCCTAGAAGAGGACATAACAGAAGATATTGGGCCTCAAGAATGTGTACAGGTGGTGTGCAATAATCAGGTTCAAGTTGTAGAAGCTGCCTAGATAGTCTGAATGCTGTAATATGTAACTGAAATGAGTCTGAGCTACAACAGGCCCATGGTTGAGTCTGCAGTTCTCATTTACATACTCTTCCACTATAGATAAGTTGCTCAATCATGCCAGTGTCCTTCGGTGCCCTTATATATTCAATAAATGCACACATTAGTGCTTTTGGTCCATTTCTCAAGTGTCAAGCAAATTGAAGGAATTTTTTTTAGCCATAAGTACAGGCTTGATATATTAATAAGTAGGCTATAAGGAAAAAAGACAAGAGAGGGAAACACACTGACAGAGAGATCAGAAGAGACCTGGAAAGAGGAACATCTTATGAGAAAATTGTAGAAGTGGATTATCTGGACCTGTTGGATATTGACTAAGATGTCCCAGAATCCACAGTTATAAAATTAGATCTTGAAAGATTCATTCTAGAAATTTTCACATGTGCATGTTCTCTTTTCCTTTCAGCATTTCCTGTTAAGGGTAGCCACAGTGGAACAATGGTCTGCCAAAAGATTGGCAGTGGACTTTTACGGTGTCGAGTTGCCACAGAAGGAACACACATACACACACTCACACCTAGGGCCAATTTAGAGTGTCCAAGCCACCTTCTGCATGTCTTTGGGGTGTGGGAGGAAACCGGAGCACCCAAAGGAAACCCACGTGACAGTGAAGCATATGTTACTGATTTACAAAATAAAGCAAAAACATGCAAGTTTGGGGATTTGCAAGATGATTTAATAAAAGACATCCTGGTGTGTGGTATAAATAATGTTACAGTGAGGAAAATGTTACTGCGTAGTAGTGAATTAACATTGAGCAAAGTTGTTGAAGTTTGCCAGATACATGAGCTCGCAGAATAACATGAATATGCTTGCTGTAACTACTACTGCAAATGTTCACAGTTTTCAAAATCATGCTAGTCAAGAAATAGGAAAGAATAATTATATGTATATATATATATATATATATATATATATATATATATATATATATATATATATATATATATATATATATGGGTCTACTTTGACCCATCAAATTTACATTTCAGAGAAACTCAGGCTTGCTAGCCCGGTTTCACAAAATTGCATTTCTCCAGAAATGCACTTTCGCAAATCTACAGTTCACCAAATGAAAAAAAAACACAAATACACTACAATAAATTATTCACAAATCTCTGCATCATGGAAAAAGGGCCTTTTATATCTCAGTCCTCAAAGCCCATGGTGGGGATCTTTAAGAATCCTCAGGCTTTCATTTTTGTCTGACTCAGAGTATGCTCCTACCACCCACCTCAGGCACTTCATCTCCATCAACTCAGGCTTCCTCAACTGCCCTGCCTTTACTGCCCAGATTTCTGGGCTGTACAGATGAACTTGTCATACTCCTGTTTTGTACACCTTGTTTTGTTTTCAGCTCATTTGGCATTCTTCTGTCACAGATTACTCAAATATTTTGTGCTAACTGGCTGCAACAAGTCTGACTGTAGTTCTGACTTCCTCATTCAGGCTTTCCTTCTACTCAACCATACCTCATGGATACTTGAAGCTATTAACCTATTGCAGTATTTTCCTTCTATCTAAATGTTTTTCTGATTTTCCCCATTTGCTGTCATAACCACTGAACTGATATTGTTAATCCTCGTTCATTCCTTATGTGTGGGTAGTCGGTTCTGACCTCGGAACCGAGCTGGCCATCTTCCAAGCTCATGCCAGCCACAACTCTCGAGCTAAACTCTTACCCAGAATTCCCCTCTCCCTGTTACCCCAGATTTAATTTGCCGCGTTGCCATTCGGTCGTGTCAAGCTACTTATCTTGAGCTAAGTACAATATTTTATTCATACCTAAGTTCTAAGACAGCTTTTTTTCACAAAAAAGTCATTAGATAGTTATCTCCTACCTTATCGCATTTAGTGACAACCTTTTTCAATCCTTTTCAAGTCTTCTTCTCTTCTCACTGTGTGGTAATTCCTTTTTTTACCATCGTTGGTATATCGCTTTCCTTTTTACCTTCGGGTATTTCTAGTACCATTGCTGGTATTTTCTGGTTCCTCCTCCTCCTCCTTTCCTTCTAACCATGGCAGATAAAAAATGTAGTCCAGGGTTTAAAATATGTTTGGATTGTGGCCATAAATTACCTATTTCAGATGCACATTCCCTATGTGTCTACTGCTTGGGTGTGCCTCACTTAACAGTTGACCCACCTTGCGGGATTTGTAAGAACTTTTCTAACAGGATGTTAATTGAAAGGAAAAATAAATTAATATTGAAGGGGCTACTTAAATCTCCCTTTTCAGAGGCTATTTCTGGGTCAGAGGCTTCAACCCCTCCAAGATCCCATAAGAAAAAGAGTGATGAACAAAAAAAGGCCAAGTCTCTTCCTTTGTCCCCAGCTAAGCTTTCCAGTTCGGATTTGACTTCTTCAGCTCCAGCACTTTCGGTGCCTAGATCTTTGGCACCGAGGCCATCGGCGCCATCTGTGACTTTGGCACCGACTAGTGTGCCCCATACCGCATCGGTACCGAGGAGCTCCTCGGTTCAGACCCTTACCGGCACTGACTGTTCAGTCGATGCAGACTGTTATGAAGTCGATGGAAGTTTCAACGCCCATTCCTTTTTCGGCTCCGACAACTTACCCGGCACGACTACCCTCTTGGTACCGACTTTTCAGTTTTCATCACCGATGTTTTCAGCTCAGGCCTTAGCACCGACAACCACTTCAGTACCAACCTTGTCGTCAGTGCAGACCATGCCTTCAGCACCAATGACTTCCTCAGTGCAGACAACAGTAATTCAGACCATTACAGCTCCGTTGTTTTCAGTGCAGACCCCCCCCCCATGGCGGGCACTGAGCTTGCTCCGTCCTTGGATAGACCTGACTCTCCCTCAGCCATGTCCGTGAAATCCACTAGAAGCCTCTCTGAACATGATGTGTTGCTTCTTGTGGATCAATTGCTGTTGGCCAGAGGTATCCTGCCCCCCAGGACCTATCCTTCCTTGGGATGTGATCACCCTTTACCAAAGACCCCTACTTATTCTCCTCCTTCATTGCCTTTGAAACCCCTTGATATAGCACAGTCTTCCCCCACTACGGTTCCCTTTATGGACCTCACTAAGGAGCCGCAGTTGCCTTTGTGGCAGGAGAATCTTGCCACTGCCAAGGATGTCAGCTGTGGCATACATACCTTGGTATTTCACAGCCATCCAGGGACTCTGGGTTGGCAGGCTGAGCCACTTGAGTGAGGTGTGGCCCCTGCCATGAGTCCCCACCCCTCTTCAGGTGAACCAGCCTTCCAGCTAATGGAGAAGGCTCTTGCATCGGTTGGCGACCCTGTGCTATCACTCTCCCTGACCTCCTGTGGACCGCAATGCACACAAGCCGCTCCTAGCAGACACCGGGCACAAGGGCCTCAGGACATACTCCCACAGGAGACCACTTTTGCGCTGTCTTCTCCAGCTTCTCCCTCTGAGGAAGATCATCAAAAGAGCTCGTGCAAGAGGAAGCACATGGACTCCACAGAGGAGTCCCTTACTGAAGACACAGACTTTGATGATGGGGAAGGGTCTCCTCGATCACCCTCTGAGGTATCTTTTGGTTATATCCTTGAAATCCTTAAACAGAGAGGTGATTGGCAGCCCTCTAACCCAACCTCTGAAGAGTCTGTGTTCCTCCAGGCCTTTCGTGCCCAGCCCCCTACCTCCTGGGTTACTCCACCTGCCGGCAAACTTGTCCGGCTCGTCGTGCAGCATGCATGGAAGGCTCCTGACACCGTTGAGGCCATTCCCCGGAGGCCAGATAAAATTTTGTCCCCTCCTGCTAGTGATCCCCCATTGGTCCAAAGGTCTTCCTGTAGATGCCTTGGTGGTGGCGGCCGCAACTAAAAAGGACCTGGCGGAAGAAGAAAGCCAGACTGTCCATCCGCCCAACAAAGAGTCCCAGGCTCTGGACAGAGTAGAGAAGCGTACCTTTGCATCAGCGACCTTTGCAGTCAGGTCCCTGAACTATATGGCACATTTTAGCTGGCTTCAAAGAGACTTAATTTCTGAGGTCTCTGAAACCTTGGCTGGAGCTGTGTCTGATGCGGTCCATGACAAGGTGGCCTCTCAGCTAGCCACCATTGAATCGATATCTAACTCCTCCATGCACCTGATATCTCATGCATCAGTAGGAGCAGCTAGAGCGGCGGGTTCAGGCATTGTTCTGAGACGCCATGCCTGGATGCACTTGTGTGATTTCGCGGAACACTTCAAGGCTTCCTTTCTCAATGCTCCCATTGAAGCCTCTTCATTGTTCAGACCCTAAGTTAAAAGCACACTGGCTAGATGTGAACAGGACGGTAAGACCCTTTCTGCTGTGAGTGTTCATTATTCTTCCCCTCAACAGGCTTTCTCCAGAAACCAGAAGAGTGGGAAGATATGGCACAAAAAGTCTCAAGGTTCTTTCCATGGCACACAGGCCGAGTTTTCCCCTAGAGGCAGAAGGAGAAACTCACAGGGAAGATGCCCCTTTTGGGGCAGAGGAGGTCTGCGTAACCAGGGTTCCAGGGATTCTTTCCCTGGCCAGTCCTACCAGCGCTCCTGAAGCGCAGCCCAACTACTTTCCTCTGGAAGTGGTTGGGGGTTGTTTCTCTTTGTACCTTTCTGCCTGGCTAACCATTACCACTGATTCTTGGGTACAAAGGATAATAACCAGAGGTTATCATATCCCCTTCAGTCTTTGTCCCACTCCCCTAACAAGCTTACCCGACATTCCACTCAGTCAAAGGGAAGAAGCAGCATTAGAGATTTCAAAGCTGCTAAGAAAAAGAGTCATCCAAATAGTCCCTCCAGACCAGATATGATCCGGATTCTACTCAAGACTATTTTTCATGTAAAAAAAAAAAACGGGGACTGGAGACCAATTTTGGATCTCAGTGTATTGAACAAGTTTGTAAAGGTACAGAAATTCTGGATGGTCACAATACAGTCTATCCTTCCACTTTTGGAAAAAGATGATTGGATGTGCTTGATAGATCTTCAAGATGCGTACTAACACATAAAAGTGGACAGACCATTAAGAAGATTCCTTCACTTCCATGCAGGAGCCAGTCATTACCAGTTCAGAGTACTGCCCTTCAGACTCTCTACAGCCCCCAGGGTGTTTACAAAGTACATGGCAGTCATCACAGCTCACTTGCGACTACAAGGATTCCAGGTGTTTCCATACCTAGACAACTGGCTTATCTCCGCCCCCACCAGATATCTATTGGAAGAAGCCCTGTCATACTCTCTTCTCACTGCAGAAAGGCTAGGCATAACCATAAACTGGTTAAAATCCAATCTCACCCCATCTCAGTCCACAGAATTCATAGGGGTCATCTTGAACACAGAGAATTGCAGAGCATCCATTCTGGAGCACAGAATTGTAAGGATAAAGCAGCAACTGATTCCAATCCTTTCAAGGGAGAAATCCACATCTCATTCTGTTCTCCAGCTGTTGGGTTCCATGGTAGCCTCCATTACTATTGTCCCCCTGGCCAGGTTTCACATGAGGCATCTACAATGGCTACTGCTCACCCAATGGTATCCCTTTCAGTACCCTCTTTCAGCCAAGATTCAGGTAACTCACAGGTGCAAGCAAGATTTAAATTGGTGGATGGCGCACAAGCCATCACAATTTTCTTGCCCCTTCTCCCCCCAATAGCCCAAAGCCACAGTGACCACGGACGCCTCCCTGATGGGGTGGGGGAGCTATTTCAGGGACAGACAGTTCAAGGTACTTGGTCTGAAATGGAGGCCCATCTGCATATAAATGTTCTACAGCTGAGGGCGGTGCTTCTGGCGTTGCAAACATTCCATCCCTGCTGCTGTCTGGGACTATTGCGATACAATCAGACAACATGGCGGAGGTCTGGTACATCAAAAACAAGGTGGAACCAAATCTTACCCACTTTTTTGGGAGGCCATGAGGATATGGCAATGGGTGATGGCTACCAACCGCTTTCTTCTAGCAATGCACATTTCCAGGATTTCCAATGTTCCACCCTTTTTGTATCCCCGACCAACTACAAATGCAGCAACTATTTCACCCTGATTCCCCCTCTGGAACAGTTACCCAGAAATGCTCTAGTCCACGATTGGCCCTCGGGTCTACTTTATGCATATCCACCTCTCCCCCTCATTCTCCAGTTTCAGAAGAAAGCCCACCGGTTGAAGAGCAAAGTAATCATCATAGCACTATATTGGTCTCGTCAGATTTGGTTCCCCTTCCTTTGGCCTCACCTACTAGATCAACCATGGATTCTCCATCCAACCCCGGGGTTGATCTCCCAGCCACAGAATCTGATTCACCCCAATTTGAACAGCCTGAAGCTCACAGCTTGGCTCCTCCAATTCCTTTGATTGCCAGGCAGAATGAACTTTCTTTGCCAGTACGTGACATTCTTATTGCATCTCATAAGTCTTCCACCAGAATTACATATCTCAGCAAGTGGAAAAGATTTACTATTTGGCTGAAAGAAAAACAGGTAGATCCTTTTTCAGCACCAGTGTCGATAGTACTGGAATATCTGTCTACCTTATTCCAATCCGGTCTATCTGCCTCTACCATTAGAGTTCATTTGGCCGCAATATCTAATTTTTATGATGGTGTCCAAGATTCTTGTCTTATGTCACACAAATTATGCAAGACTTTCATAAAAGGTGTGAATCATCTAAAACCCCCTTTTAGAGAACCCACTCAACCATGGGACCTGTCATTAGTCCTACAAGCTTTGACAATGTCACCTTTCGAACCAGCTTCTTCTTGCAACCTCAAATATTTGTCATGGAAAACCTTGTTTTTGGTCACCATTACTTCTGCCAGACATATCTCTGAACTTCAAGTCTTATGCATCAAGAGACCATATTTGATTTTTCATAGAGATAGAGTGTCATTGGGAGCTAATCCTTCCTTTCTGCCAAAAGTGATCTCTGAAATGTCCATTAATCAAAACATTGAATTGCCAGTTTTCTTCCCCAATCATTCAAACAGAGGAGAGTATTGCCTACATACCCTAGATATTCACAGGCAAATTCACTTCTACTTGAACAAGATTAAGGCTTCTTGTTAATCAGACCAGTTATTTTTGGCCTATTCTGGACCTAGATTAGGATGTGCTGTTGCTAAGGTCACACTGGCTAAATGGTTAAAAGACTGTGTAACCTTTATTTATAGAAAACATAATATTCCTTTAACTACTACCATAAAGGCTCATTCTACAAGGTCGGTGGCAACTTCTGCTGTCTTCCATGCCAGAGCCTCCTTACATGACATTTGTGCAGCTGTAGCTTGGGCTAGTCCTCATACCTTCATCAATCATTACAAGTTGGATTTGGCCTCCAGGGGAAGAGCATCTTTTGGTTCTATGGTACTCAGGAATGTCCTTCCATGAAAGCCTCCCAGGAGTAAAGGTAGCTGGGGACTCTGTCCCACACGTAAGGAATGAACGAGGATTAACAATATCAGATAAAGAAGTTATGTCTTACCATAACGTTCCATCTGAATTTTTGATCCTCATTCAGTCATTATGACCCTCTCTCCTTCCCCCTCCTGTGGCTTTTAGTGGATCTCACCATTTGGTTCTGTTAGGTCATTTGACCAGAGGTAGCCTCTACCTTCTTTTGACTTGCAAACTCAATCTGAGGTAACAGGGAGAGGGGAATTCTGGGTAAGAGTTTAGCTTGAGAGTTGTGGCTGGAGCGAGCTTGGAAGATGGCCGGCTCGATTCCGAGGTCAGAACTGACTACACACATGTAATGACTGAAAGAGGATCAACAATACAGATAGAATGTTATGGTAAGATATAACTTCTGTTATTTGTCTGTACTCAGTTTCACCTCAAGTGCTTTTAGTTTCATATTCTAGTTCTTATCATTTTCTGAAGCTCCTGTTCAGGCTTATAGTGCCACATTGTCTGCATACAGCAGCTTGGCTGATCTGTCCTCTTTGACCTGTTTGCTGATATATTGTATTGACATATGAATAGGAGTGTGTGCAAAGAGCTGAACCCTGATGTGTACCCATTGTCACTGGGAACCTTGTTGCGAGTCCAAACACTGTTCATACTTGTGGAACTGGGTCCTTGTTCATAGGGTGCACCAATGCCACCAATATTTCTGGGACATTAAACCATTGTAGGACTGCTAAATCAGGTTTCTTGGTAACTTGCTATATGTTTTCTCCAATTCTAGGAATGCCCATATGGACTCTTTGGCCATCTCCAGCTTCTTCTCCACTAGTTGCTTCAATGCATATTGGGTCAGTTGTCCTGCATCCTGTCCTGAATCAAACTGCCCATGTCTGATCATACTTTCTATTACTCTGTATTTGGTTAACAATCACCATGTTCAGTGCTTTCATGCAGTGTGACAGGAGATTGATAGGTCTGTACTGTATGCAGTTGTGAATATCCCCTTTATTTTTGAATGAGGGCATTAAAATACGTATCACCTAGTATATGCCTCTTTCTCCTAACACACCCAACTTCTTGATTATATCTGATGTGTATCTTTCTCTAACTTCATTTTACTTAGTTCAGTTCCTACTTCTTCTATACTCTGTTCTTTGTCCCATTTTATTGTAAGCTGCACATACAGCAGTACAGCTTCTGTGGGATTTTCTTCATTCAGAAGCTTCCTTAAGTGCTCCTTCTAAATACTGTTGATGTCCTTAGGAATGGAGAGCAGGTGGTTGTTGGCACCCTTTATGAATGGCATCTGCCGATTACTTTCTTTACCTTTCTGTCATTGCCTTGCAGTCAGATAGAGCTTCTTGTTGCCGTTTGATGAATCCATTTCCGAGTTTCTTTGACACGTTATTATTTGCCATTGTGGCTCTTCGCTTAGTCTCTTTGTTAACCTGGTATGTTTTTTTCTATCTTCCAATTCTTCCTGCACTCCTTCTTTCTTTTCACAGTTTCCCAGACTTCTACATTCCACCACCAGCTTTCTTTATGTACCTCATTTCCATACCAGGCTAGATTACATATCCCCTTCATTTTGAGGTGCTGCCATTCTTCTTTGGATCCACCTATTTTCTTTTCTTCCTGAGGTGCAACAACCATGAGTAGTTACTTACATGCCTGTATTTTCATTCCTGTAAACTTCAAAGAGTACTTATGTAGTATCGCAACCAGATTGCTAGCGTAATATATAAGTACCGAAATGCACACTGCACCAATACCTTGGTGACAAAGAGAAGCAGTGAGAAGGCACTCTGTATAAGTAAACTTCAAATTTCACTTAAACAAGTTCCAGTATGTTGTCTTTCTTTCCCTCCAAGCACACCTCAGACAACTACTTTCAGACATTGTTTCACAGTCATGAACACAGCTTTCAGATTTACGGTTTTATGTAAAGTAAATACATTTAGATTTACGGTTGGGAAGGACATGATACTGAAAACCACCTTTTTTCCCTCAGTAGGCAGATAACACTGTTTTGGCTATTTCTTACAAAAAAACATAAAGTATGTATTTACAGTACCTTTCCCAAGTCATCAGATTAATAACAAGTATGTAGCAGCAGCCCTGTTGATTTTATTTTGCATGAAGCTACATCACTAAAGAACGGCAACCCGGAAAAAGGATTTAGCCGATCTTCCTTTTTTTTTTTTTTTTTACACTGTGCAGATAACACTGTCTTGGCTGTTTGTCACAGAAAAGTTAGACTATCTACTTACAGCAACCTTTAGTAAGTCATGACATTAACACCGTATATGTAGAAACAGGACCTGTTCATTTTATTTGGCATTAAGTTACAGTAACCAGGAAGATGGCATGACATGCTGCCGGGGATGTGCATGCACAGAAAGCATCAGTAAGTTTCTCATTTTTATTCATAACCATAAAACATCCTTCATTGTCAAAGAAAACACATTTTCTCACACTTTTAAAACATTAACAGTCAGATTTCACTATCGTGAAGCAATGACTATTACCACAAAAATCTGGTTGTGATAATACATAAGTACCCTTCAAAGTCTTCAACCTAGTTTTTGTTGAGCCTTCTCTGACCAATGCTTGTGTGATGACCATGCCCTGGCCCAGCAATCAAGGAGCTTCAATCCTCACCACTAACACCAGGGAGGTCGTCTCATAGAAGAGGAAAGGATAACTAATACACACAGTAAAGTACAATTTCCCTTAAGTGCACACAGAGATCACAGTCAGTCTGGGGCTGGTTGCTCCCTTGCTCACCAGGTCCCCAGTAAGACTCCCCACTGGCACAGCTATAGGGTCCAGGTCTCAGCCTAACTGGGCAAGCTAGAACCTCCAGTACCCTCTCTGTCCAACCAGTGCTTCGTGTCCCTGCCAAGTAGCTGACACAACACACACACACTTTGAGATAAGTATTTATACAACTTCACAGACACTCCTGGGAAAGGCTGACACATATTCTCCAGCTGTGCCCCTTTACCCGGACTATACGGTAGTAATTACTGCCACCACCGAGTTAATAATACCAGCTACTAAAAGGCCCTTAAAAGGGTGTCCAGTTATTACTGTGCAATATTATTATCCAATGGTAATGTGACTATACAGTCTAAGGCTTATCAGAGTGGCCCATTACAATAAACTCTATATAAATATGCAATATACTCTAGAGCTTATCTCTACACAAACCAGCCACAGGTAGAAGGTTTTAAAAATATTTAATAATAAATAATTAAAACACAAGACAAAACTACTACACCACAGAGATATCTAAGAGTTCAGACAGAGATCACACAGAAACTTAAAATAATACACTAGGACAGGTCTGATTTCAAAGAAAAATACCTAATTAATCTTTACTAGCTTTAACTATTCCTACAAGAAATCACAGTGCTAGAAACTTACCTGTGAGCATAAGCAGAGAGCTAGTAAGTTGGATATCAAAATCAAAATGCTCTTTGGTCTCTTGTGAGAAATAGTATTTAAACATTACTAACAAACATGTTTGCTGGGTCCCTCCCCAAATTACATCATTTTTGACACTTAGGTTTTCCCAGGCAAACAAACTGCATTATTTAGCAATCTAACACTTCCACAGAGACTTACAACAATAGAAGACATTTCACATGTATATGCTAGCAGAAACCAGAGCAATTAAGCACCTTCCACATCTAAATTCTGGTCATAAACTTTAGCCTTAAAACAATGGGCATGAAATCTTCATCCAGCCACCCTGGGGCAAAATTCTAACATGAAAGGGTACAACATGCTTCACTGGGCCAGTAGAGTGCAATGTTGTCACATATTCTGCAGTTCCACATTTCACAGTGTTCTTTTAAACTCAAGAAAACATGCCTGTATTTTACATTTATTTACAAATGCAAAAATTATATATCAAATTCTATTAGACTAGGCTGCCAGCCTTCGCCCATCTCTCCCCAATCATCACATCTCTTCCCCCCCAGGGAACTCAAGCAAGTTTTTCAAGTGACCCTCGAGAAATATCGCTTGAGAGTGTCAGGTCTATCTAGGTGTACCTCACCCCATTCCCTGTCTTGAGAGCCCATCTGCATTGGCATTGCTACACACACTGCGGTGCTGCACTGACATATCATATGCTTGCAATCCCAGAATCCATCTTAGCAACTTGGCATTTTGCTGACTGGCTCTGTTTAACCATGTTAGAGGGTTGTGATCTGTCATTACAGTGAATGTTCTTCCATACAGATAACGCTGAAGTTTTTGTAGTGCCCACACTATGGCTAGACATTCCTTTTCTACCACTGCATAGCATTCCTCCCTGGGTTGAAGCCTACGACTGAGATAAACCAGTGGGCGTTCTTCTCCCTCTGAAGAAATATGGCTAAGTACAGCCCCCACCCCATAATTTGAAGCATCCACCTGCACAACAAAGTCTTTGCTGGAGTCCGGACTGGCTAACACACGAGGGTCCTCCCAAAGCTTCCTTAAGCTTCTGAAATGCCTGCTCACATGCTGGGGTCCACACTACCTTATCTGGTCTGGTCTTCCTTGTCAGGTCTGTGAGGGGAGCATCTATGGTACTATAATTGGGAACGTACTTTCTGTAGTACCCTGCTGTCCCCAAGAATGCCCTCACCTACTTTTTGGTAACAGGTGCAGGCCATGTCTGAATAGCTTCCACTTTGGCAGGTTCTGGCCTTATCATACCACTCCCCACTCTATGTCCTAGGTAGGAGACCTCTGCCATACCCACCTGACATTTGCTCAGCTTAATGGTCAACCCTGCCCTCTGTAGTCTGCCCAGCACCTCCCTGACATGCTGAAGGTGCTCTTGCCAGGAATGGCTGTAGATAGCAATATCATCCATGTAAGCAAGGGCAAACCCTCCTGCTCTTGCTAAGATATGAGCTACCAGCCACTGGAATGTCGCTGGGGCATTCTTCATCCCAAAGGGCATCTTTGTGAACTCATACAAGCCAAAAGGAGTCACAAAGGCTGACTTCTCTCTAGCACTGGGAGTCAAGGGCACCTGCCAGTAACACTTGGTAAGATCAATGGTTGCAAGATACTTAGCCCAACCCAGCTGCTCTAGGGCCTCATCTGTCCTAGGCATGGGGTAAGCATCTGACTCTGTGTGACTATTTAATTTCCTGTAATCCAGACAGAACCTGGTGCTGCCATCCTTCTTTGGCACCAGTACCACTGGTGAGGCCCAGGGACTGTTGGACTCTTGAATCACCCCTAGTTCCAACATCTCCTGTACCTCCTCCCTCAGAGTCTGTTTGACTCTCTCAGGAACCCTATAATGGGCCTGCCTAATAGGCCTTTGGGGTCCTGTATCCACTGATGCTGCACCAGGTGGGTGCTCCCTGGTTTCCCGGTGAACATGCCCCCAAACTCCTGCAACACTGCTTGGATTTCTCGAACCTGGGTAGAAGATAGCTGCTGGGACAATGCTACCCCTTCCATTGAGGTGTCAGCCCAAGCCTCACTGAGGAGATCAGTCCTCAGATCTCCCTCAGACTCCTCCTGCAGTCCACTGCAAATGCTCAGCACAAGGGCCTCCATATCATGGTAAGGTTTCATCATGTTAACATGGTACAATCTGTGCCCCTGCCATCTACCTAGCACTTCCACCATGTAGTTAACATCACTTACCTTTCTTACCACCTTGTAGAGTCCCTACCAAGCTGCCTGCAATGTGTTGTGTCTGACAGGAATGAGAACCATCACCTGCTGCCCTACAGCATACTCTCTAGCTTGAGCATTCCTGTCATACCACACCTGTTTCTGTTGTTGGGCTTCTGCCAGGTTCTCCTAGGCCAGGCCCATGAGTTCCCGAGCCTTGTCCTGAGGTTCAGGACATATGCCACAACAGACTCCTTGTGAGACTCACACTCACCTTCCCACTCATCTAGAATTAAATCTAGGGGTCCCCTCACCCTTTGCCCATACAGCAACTCAAAGGGTGAAAAACATGTGGATTCCTGGGGAACCTCTCTGTAAGCAAACAACAGATGGGGCAAATATTTGCCCCACTCCCTCTTAAATTGATCTGCAAATGCCCATAGCATAGACTTGATTGTAAAGTTTAACCTCTCAACAAGACCATTAGTTTGGGGATGGTAGGGGGTGGTCTTCATGTGCTTCACCCCACAGGACTTCCACAGACAAGCCAGCAGTTCTGACATAAAATTGGCACCTCTGTCAGACAGTATTTCCTTTGGGAAACCTACCCTACTGGAAATCTCTAGCAAAGCATTTGCCACCTTCCCGGCCTCAATGGAAGACAAAGCCACTGCCTCAGGGTATTGTGCAGCATAATCTACTATCACTAGGATATAATTTTTCCCTGTGGACCTTGGGGTGCTCAGAGGACCCACAATATCCACAGCTACCCTCTGAAATGGCTCCTCAATCACAGGCAAAGGCATAAAAGGAGCTCTCACCTTGTCTCCTGCCTTGCCTACCTTTTGGCACTGCTCACAGATGCTGCAGTACCCTGTTACATCTCTGGAAATTCCAGGCCAATAGAGGTTTTGCATAATACGCCTCTTTGTACGTTTTATGCCCACATTACCTACAAAGGGAATATCATGGGCTATGGCTAGAAGTGCCAGACGGTAAGCTCTAGGCACTAACCAACTGCTGTACTCTCTCACCTTCTAGCCCTCCCTCAGGGGTCCACTCTCTGTACAGTATCCCTTTGTTCCAGTATACAGATTCCCCCTTCCCTTGAGAATCAGGTGCCTGCCTAGCTACCTGCCTCAGGCCTCGCAGTGTAGGGTCTGAGAGCTGAGCCTGTCTCAGGTCTCTCCTGGTAACCCTTCCCAGCTCCCCTTCCACTGGAAGTCTGGCATTCTCTGACATTGGTGCCTCACTGTCAGCCTGGTTACTACTACTCACCTCTACCTTTGCAGTTACCCTGTCCAAGGGAACATCAGTACCCACAAGCAGCTGTGGCTCACATTCAGTCTCACTGCTACAGCATAGCTCACTCCCTGAAGTAACCACCTCAGCATTCCTGACTGCAAGTATGCAATCTGTCTGGGTCTCCCCCAGGCTACCAGACCCACATGCTTGTCTCCTAGCCTCACTGCATGTAACTGTATAACTACATAGTACTGCCTCATCCAAATCCTTCCCTCTCAGGACATCTGCAGGATGATAGTTCCATACCCCTGTTGTCTCAAGACAACCCACTGTTGGCATTTTGTTTTTCCCACTTACTGGCTCCCTCACCTTTGGTTCCCCACATTGTCTCCGTGGACATCTGTATGCCACATGGCCCCACTGGTTGCATTCAAAACATTTAACCCTAGCTCCTGGATGTGTACCTCGACTAGTGGCTTCCCCTGCTACTGGTGGATTCTGTTGGGGCAGTCTGTGCTGCCCATCATGGGTTCCTTTAGTCCCATGAGCAGTACTGGGGGTCCCTTTCCTGTGCAGGGCTGCCCTGCTTGCTAGGTATAGGTCTCCCTTCTTCCCCTTCCTCTGAAGTAGCACACTGTTTATCAGCTAACCAGATCCTCATGTCCTCAGGCAAAATGCTAAGGGCTTGTTCCCTTACCAAAAGGTCTGCCAGCCCTTCAGAAGTGGTGACCTGACATCCACTCACCCAGCTATGAAAATAAGTGCTCAGTTCAACAACATATTCACATACATTTTCATCTGCCTTGCGTCTATGCTCATGAAACTTTTTCCTATACATTTCAGTTGTTAGCTTAAAACATTCTAATAAAAGTCTTTTTACAGCAGTATAATCAAAACAGTCAGTGTCATGCATTTTTGCTAAAGAAGTTTCAGCTTTACCATGGAGTAAGAGGGTCAGGAACCATACCCAGAGCCTTTGGTCAACTTCATACTGTTTACATACCCGCTCAAACATATGAATGACGCTATCAAAATTATCACCCTCTTTAAACTGTGGAAGAATTTACTGATCTTTTTTTCTTCTGGGGTCTGGTTACTCCCTTCCCCATTACCTCCATGACTCTGGCGAAGAGTCAGCATTTCCCTCTCATGCCTCCTCTGCTGTTCATTTTCTTCAGCTTCTCGGCTCCTCATTATCTCAGCTGCTTTTAGTTCCATACACCTGGCCTCCACCTCAAGTCTCTTTAGCTCCAGCTGGATTTTTAAGTCCACTGCAGAAAGGTTGAGCTGTCCATTCTCCGAGGATATTGTATCTCCACTGTCTGTCTGATTGTCTCCCATGCTGCTGTTTTCTGATGCAGCTGTAACCAAGGCTGCAATTAGGTCTGCTTTAGTCAGGTTTCCATGCACCAGTCCCCTAGCCTGGCACATCTCCGCCAGCTGGCTCCTTGTCAGCTTTCCATACTCTTCTTCTGACATGCTGCCTGCACACCCTGACTAACACTAAGCTAACAAAAAAAATAAAACAATTGTGATATGAACTCTTGAGTATACACTGTGTGGCTGTTTTAGAGTACAAAACACTTTTAGAGATCACTGTAGATAAGCTACAGGAATTCGGTCTACCCACAACACTACAAGCCAATTAGTATGTGAAGTAGATCCCACCACTGCCAAACACATGTAATGACCGTGCCCTGGCCCAGCAATCAAGAAGCCTCAATCCTCACAACTAATACCAGGGAGGTCAAATCATAGAAGAGGAAAGGATAACTAATACACACAGTAAAGTACAATTTCCCTTAAGTGCACACAGAGATCACAATCAGTCTGGGGCTGATTGCTCCCTTGCTCACCAGGTCCCCAATAAGACTCCCCACTGGCACAGCTATAGGGTCCAGGTTTCAGCCTAACTGGGCAAGCTAGAACCTCCAGTACCCTCTCTGTCCAACCAGTGCTTCATGTCCCTGCCAAGTAGCTGACACAACACACACACACTTTGATATAAGTATTTATACAACTTCACAGACACTCCTGGGAAAGGCTGACAAAGATTCTTCAGTTGTGCTCCTTTACCTGGACTATAAGGTAGTAATTACTGCCACCATCCAGTTAATAATATCAGCTACTAAAAGGCCCTTAAAAGGGTGTCCAATTATTACTGTGCAATATTATTATCCAATGGTAATGTGACTATGTATTCTAAGGCTTATTAGAGTGGCCTATTACAATAACCTCTATATAAATATGCAATGTACTCTAGAGTTTATCTCTACACAAACCAACCACAGGTAGAAGGTTTTAAAAATATTTAATAATAAATAATTAAAACACAAGAGAAAACTAATACATTTCAGAGATATTTAAAAGTTCAGAGATCACACAGAATCTTAAAATAATACAGTAGGACAGGTCTGATTTCAAAGAAAAATACCTAATTAATCTTTACTAGCTTTAACTATCCTACAAGAAATCACAGTGCTAGAAACTTATATGTGAGCATAAGCAGAGTGCTGGTAAGTTGGATATCAAGATCAAAATGCTCTTTAGTCTGTTGTGAGAAATAGTATTTAAACATTACTAACAAACGTGTTTGCTGAGTCCCCTCCCCAAATTACATAATTTTTGACACTTGTTTTCCCAGGCAAACAAACTGCATTATTTAGCAATCTAACACCTGCACAGAAACTTACAACAATAGAAGACATTTCACATGTATATGCTAGCGGAAACCAAAGCAATAAAGCACCTTCCACATCTAAATTCTGGTCATAAACTTTAGCCTTAAAACAATGGGCATGAAATCTTCATCCAGCTGCCCTGGGGCAGAATTCTAACATGAAAGTTTACAACATGCTTCACTGGGCCAGTAGAGTGCAATGTTGTCACATATTTTGCAGTTCCACATTTCACAGTGTTCTTTTACACTCAAGAAAACATGCTTGTATTTTACATTTATTTACAAATGCCAGAATTATATATCAAATTCTATTTGACTAGGCTGCCAGCCTTCGCCCATCTCTCCCCAATCATCACAGCTTGCAACTGATTGTAACCTCTAGTGATTTATGTTGAAAGCCAGCCATTTCACTAGGGATGATTTTGTAATCTATGATTTTACCCTAATGTACTTTCTTTACTGTGAGGAAGTCTGCCTGAGTTGCTAGGTGACTACTCTAAAATGTGATCTCTTAAAAGTCTCTTAATTCTCTTAAAATTAAAATATTTAAATTATTTTAAAAAATAATGATCCTTTACACTTTATTCATTAGTGTTATGTTTCTGGAACACAAATGTGAATGGGCAGCATTTACTGATCCAATGAGCTGTGTTCTAAAACTGAGAGACAAATGAGCTTTATGCTGTATAGCTGAGCCATGTAACTGTTGTGTGTGTGTCTGGGGTCTATGTTCACAGATTGAAGAAAAACTTCATCAAATGGCTATTCCATGAACAGTAATTCCCGAATGTTGCTTTCATTGAAAAGTGAAATAATCATAAAAAAATCATCGAAAGGTAATAGTTGGCCAACAAGAAAGTAACCCATGAAGGTGGGGAACTGCACCCTCCACACCCCCCAATGTGGGGGCTGTGCCCACTAAACCTCCCAACTATATATACTAACTCTGAGATCAGACTACAGTGGGGAAAAGAGCAAATTTTAAAAGGTTTTGCTTAGTTTACCTTATACAGTGCGGTACTTCCTTGTTGTTGGCCAACTATTACCTTTCAATGATTTTTTTGTTTTGATGATTTACTTTTCAATGAAAGTGACATTTGTGGATTACTGTTCATGGAATAGAATATTGATGAAGTTTTTCTTCGATGTGTGAACATAGACCCATGTCTGCAGGTGTTGTCCAGGTGAAAATGATGTGTGAGTGTCTGCATGAACACAGCAAGGCTCTACGCTAGCTCTACATCTTGCTATGTTGGACAGGTGTGAGCTATGCATGGTAGAGGTGGCAGTTCACCATTGTCATCCCCAGCCATGAAAACTAGCTCTGCCAGGAGTTGCACTGGTGCATCCACACCCACAGTCAGATGCACTGCTGCTACCTGAATGTGACTGACGTCTGCTGGACAAGCTGCCATCAACAGGAGGCCCAGGACCACGGCCCCATGCCCTGCCACATCTGGGTGTGGACAGCCCACCCACTGATGGAGCAGTGGAAGTGCTGCCACAATGGGAGCATAATATGGCATGGCCACATTGGCTAACAGCAGATGATATGGATGACTTACACCCATGAGGATGTTGTTCCCCTCCCAGCAGATGTTCCATCAGACATCACTCGTTCCATCACAAACACCCCTCGTTCCATCGTGTCATTCATCCAATCCATTAAATAAGCAACATTGTGGAGGCAGTCACACATGTCAGCCTGTGCCACATATACAACCCTAAGCGTTCTCTGGAGCACCTATGGGAACATGCCTGTGCCTCCATGATGGCCATAAACATACGTTGAGGGGAACTGGAAGAAACACCTGGATTAGGTGGAGGATGCATAGCAGGCATCCTCCAAGCACCCCTAACAACCCCCTGCATGCTACCTTGCCCACACTTTGACGATGGCCAGAGTCAACAGGCACTGAAGCTGCAGTAAGCACACTTCCCTAATCAATTGCCTTGCCCTCCACAAGTCCGATAACTGAGAGCTCACTGGAATGGATAGGCATAGGTCTATGGTTGTATCTTATGGAATTGCAGGGGATGATTGCATGTCAACCTCAGTGTCAGATTCAACATCTACACCCCCCATCTTCAACTGTGCCTCATTTTGGCCACCATCATCATCAGAGTCTGCTGATACATTGATGTTAGGTGATAGAAGTCCCATACTTCCACTGTCAGGATCAGCTGTGATAATAAACAACAGACACAGGAACAATTAATTCATAAACTACTATACTCCAATATATGCTAACAAAACAACAGTACTGCCACTATTAGATAGTACAACAATATACACAACAGTCCTGACAATATCACACACCAAAATATTTCTTTAAATTGCTCATCAGTACTGATATAAAAATAAACAGCTACTGCAGGAAACAGACGGTGGAGCATAGCTAGGATAGCCACAAACAGCTCGAAAATGTAACACAAAGTGACAGAATATACTGATAGATGTAATATAAACCAATACTGTTGCCAAGCGTAAAAAATGTATGCGAATGGTCACAAGCTTCACTGAATGAATTTCCAAAATGCTGAGTGCACTTGTAGATACAAGTGCAAAATTCAGAACAAACTGTCGCAGTTACAAAAGCATAAATAATCCAAAGCCAAAGTATGATCCAGACTTGAGTAAAGAAAACCGCTAAATGGAAATGCTGAATCCTTTATTGACATCAAAAACCATCATCCAGTAGCACTAGTTTAGCGGTTTTCTTTACTCAAGTCTGGATCATACTTTGGCTTTGGATTATTTATGCTTTTGTAACTGCGACAGTTTGTTCTGAATTTTGCACTTGTATCTACAAGTGCACTCAGCATTTTGGAAATTCATTCAGTGAAGCTTGTGACCATTCACATACATTTTTTACGCTTGGCAACAGTATTGGTTTATATTACATCTATCAGTATATTCTGTCACTTTGTGTTACATTTTCGAGCTGTTCGTGGCTATCCTAGCTACGCTCCACCGTCTGTTTCCTGCAGTAGCTGTTTACTTTTTCCTGGTCGTTTGCTTTTGGATTTTTTGACTGATATAAAAATGTTTGGCTTACCATCTGCAGATGAGGGTATCCTCTGCAAGCCAGATGGTCCTGGAAGAAGTTAAGCAAAAGGTAAGGACAACATCATCACAATTAACAGAAACACAGGGTGTAATACTTTTATCCCTTTATATGTCCATTAGCTATACTTTCAACAAGAACTTGGATGACAACTCCAACCTAAGCTAATCAATCAGAATGTGTTGTTAGCTGTAGCAATCTTCAATTCTCCACCCCAAAAAGAAATTCTTGTGAAACAGAAGTAACATATTGATTTCAATTGTTTTACTTACAACAGTATTCAACAACTGAGATACCAACGCCTACCTGGAAGCTCTTCCTAGTACATGCTTGCTGTCCCTGAAACTGTCACACTGATGTCAAGGACATGCTGTTCTGCACTTTCCTGGGAGCTGTCTGGATCCCTGACAGTGGATAGGAACTCTTCATTTGGTGTAAGTGGTGGCTGTGTAGTAGGCTGCCGGTACCCATCTGATCACGGCCCATGTCATGTCAGTGGCACTATGGCACAGCTGCTCACAGGACCATAGGTTCATAGGAGGTTAGTGGGCTATTGACCTGAGGCTTGTTTTAAGCCTAACCTATTACACCCATTATATTTCAACAGAAAATGTCTAGTCAATGCCTAAGATTATTGTTAGTAATGACTGCCCATGTCCAAAAGGGATGTGGGAGCTATTCCTGGGAAGAATTTGCAGTTTCCCATCCATTCATCCAGGCTCCTTTTGAACAGAGTCATAGAGGTGCTCTGCTTAACTCATATGTCTTGCTGTGGCCTCCCATGGGATTAACATCATCGCCAATCTGATGCCAAATCTGCATTCTGCGTGACATATCTCCCTGTCACCTTTCAATCAGGAAGGCACTATGTTGCCTAAATGCATTGACAATAACTTGGTTTTCAGCATCATTGAAGGGTGGTCTTCAAGGATTGAGACACACCTAGGTGGCAGAGTCTTAGGTGTCCTTAAAGATAACAGAAGGATAATACATATAAGTATCACATAACTACAAAATAACTCTTCCCAGATAAAACAGAAAAGGTAGTATCTCAGTATTACCCACTGTAGAAACATAAACCAGTCTAGAGACTTGAAATATGAACAACAGGCTGGATGCAAAAACAGGAGAGTAACAATAGCAACATATCATTGTGTATGCCATAGCAGAAATGCAGCTTTGATCCCACCCCAAAGAACAAGCAAGTGACACATTTTGCTAACAAACCATCTTTGAAATGCAAAAATGCTATCAAATGAACTGTCCCTAAAACATGTCTACAGATTTATCACAGAACATTCCATTTTAAGGTATTTACAATCATGTGTACCTGTGAAATGCCTTGACAAGCATGCCCATGGCATCACTACACTTCTAACTAATGCATACAGATAAAAGTGTAAAATCCTTTGCTTCAGATTTTTCTTAATTACATTCCAGTCTGTGTGGTATGTAGCTGACAAAATGTAAGCATACCTTCTCAAGTTCAGTAAACCTTTGTGCAGATATATCCCAAAATAATCCCACATAAACAAGTCTCATCACCTTCAGTTTTCCTAGATACACAGTTGCCTTTTTATATGGTGTAGATTCAGGGCTGTTAGCATGGTAAAGATGCAAATGAGGTGTGAACTGATTAGAACTGCTGAATCTCAAATACTTGGTTCTGTGTATCAAATGTAAACATAGTGCAGGCACTCCCTCAGTGTTTGTTTTTAATGGATTGCAACTGTGAATAATTATTGGTGGGAGAAGAAAAACACAACAACACTGCAGGCTGCCCTACATCCAGTTGATGTGTCAGGTTAGACTTACAAAGTTTTAGATTTAAGGTTGGAAATGTAAGTAATCAGCACACAGTTTACAGACTCTGTTCATTAGCATCCAACCTCCCCTTCATTTATTGGCAACTGCGTATGATATTACTTCCATTTAATATCCAAACACATTTTAAGGCCAATGATATAGAATGGCTTACAGACTGCATGTCTCAGATTACTGGTCAGATAAGAGAAGAATGATCTACAAATACAGAGAGGTAAGACAGAGCTGTAATTTGCAATCAGTAATTGTAACTGGTTGCTTGATCACTTTGTGCACTACATCCAAAAATAATAAATGTACAAATAAGAGTTGTGTGGTTTCACATTACTGTAGATAATGTTTGACTTGGTTGTGTGCAGAATGATTTCAGTTCCTTGCAGCAAAGCTCTTTGTGTGGCAAAGAGGAATAAGGCACCCTTCCTGTGTTCTGAAGGTTCATTGAAGTAAGAGTTTAAATCCAGATCTGTGTAGAAATATCTCATGCGAACCAATATTTTTAATGTGTATGTCATAAACTGATTTTCCTCATTCCAACTACTTGTTCCCTTTTTCTTTTTTTCCTTTTTTGGGAGGGTGTTTGCACGATACAGCTCTTAGTGTAATCATGGAAAATGGGGGAAATGAATGTCAGGTTAAGCTGTGCTTGTCTTGTTTGCATGAAGCACAGCAGTGCACAAACTGGACAACTAGACTGCCCAGGAACACTTGCAGACAGGACCCAGACAGCCAAAAATAGAAGCCAGATACATTAAATTAATTCTGCAGGCATCACACAAACCAGCTAAGTGACATTTTGTGGTAGTTCATACAGAGACCTTAAGAATGATTAGTAAATTAGGGAATGGTATGTAACTAATCCTGTGGTAGCAAGTGTAAGTGTAGGACTGGAGTACAGTTAGTCCTGGGTTCTAATACAGGGTGTGCAACCTTTTTTTTACTGTTGTGACAGTGCGGTATATAGCAATCAACTGAAAAACAGACAACTCTTATTTCAACATTCTTGTGGCAACAGTTGTAAGTGTAAGACTGTCATACACATGGTCCTGAGTTCTAATACAGGATATTCCATGCATTTTACTGTTGTTTCACTTCCCATTTTATTCACTCTCACTTATAATACTTTAGATAGTGGAGCTGTTATGAATTATATGTATGAGGGATGAGACAATTATTCTGTTTTCAGATGTATGACTGTGAATATACTGTGTACTGTAGTACTGCAAGTATAATTCTGCTATCTTGACTTGCATAGGCTTACTATTTGCCTAAGACATGTGCACAACTGGGTCTATATCCAATAACCTTGTCAGGTCACACACATACATGTGTAACAGCTCATATTTGTCTGAGCAGCACGTCTTCCATGGCAAAGATGGGAAAACACTGTGGAAGAAACTGTTTTGTCCCTTATGCCTAGGTTTGAATCCCACAGTGTAAAAAGCAATAAAGGTAAAAACAAATGAGTCAAGTCATTACATGTATGCCCCCAGTGCATGCCTGCAAACCTAACTCACCTAACAGTTACCTTCCAATTTCCAATATATATTTCCAGGCTACATCAGTAGACACCCCTCACACTAAGGCCAAGTGTCAGATTAACCTTCCAATTTCAATTATTTAATTCCTTTTGCTTGGTACTGCTGTGCTCTGCTTAACATCTCTCAATTGCAGTTGGAATCATTGCTCAGGTTTGCGGGCTAACAGCAAATGTAATAACTGAAATTGGCAAGAAGGAATGACTTTCCTTTGCTCTAGTTCAGCTAGTACACATCGCTGGTATTGGAGAGGAAGGTGCCAAATTTAGGGTATACAGGTGTCGTGTCCAGAAGCTCAGGATATTTATTGGACTCCTGATAAAGCGATGCAACTGAAGCGCCTCGCAAGGACGGTGTGCACGGTCAAAACCAACTGCATACAACCACAACGACCAGCAAAATACGACGGTTAGCACTAAGGTTCCAATTCTTTATTGGTTTCAAAACATGTTCAAGTTCCAAACAAAATAACCAGACCGGTTTCGGCCTCACAGCCTTGTCAATGGTTAAACAAAAAGAAATTCAGTGTAGCACAGGTACTTGCTATATTTATAGTAGTCCCTCCTTAATTAAGAGATAATGGTATAGCCCAACCTGGTGGCCAGAATGTTCAAATACATTAAAAAATACAGAAAAATAAAGACTTCATAAACTAATACTATAATAGTATAATCATGTAAACCACATGTATAAAATAAACATTCAAATAATGAATGGTTAACAAAACTTAATTAATAATATATATTCAATGGTACAAAGATAGCCTATCATAGAAAATAAAATTAATATAGTATTATTATGATATGTTCAAAAAACATATTTAAGCACTATCTTAGTAGGCTGATCCGAGCATGTTGGGCTAATAACAACTTGAAGAAAACTTCAAAAAAACAGATGGAATAAACACGGTAATTGTATATAGCACTGGCAAAATTAATAAATGAGAATTATGTTAGTCAAAGGTCAGTATTGACCAATAGTAATATTCCACCTATTTAAATTTGATCACCACAACCCAAAAGACAACAAAATCATAAGTTGTGAAAAAACATAAATAATATAAAAGTATATATATTTTTTGTATACTTATTCAAAAAGATATATATTATCATATACAAAAAGTATCATGTTCTCTAAACCTGAATAAAGTCCTGATATGTAGAATACATAGACCAAAAACCAAACCGGAAAAAATTTATAGATGATCATTCAGGCCTGGCGGAAATAATGCCCCAAGGTTGGTAATCCAATATTGTTCCTTTTTATTCAAAATGGAATGCCAACCGTGTTGATGACTGCGATCCCCCACAATTTGGTCTATAACCATGAACTTAAATTGTGCATTAGAATGTTTCATGGTGTGTCTATACAGGGCATTAGTGTCCCTCTTATTCCTAATGTCACTTTTGTGTTCTGTCATACATGTTCTGAGAGATCTTGATGTTTGTCCCACATAAAATGATTGGCACTGGCAAGTAGCTAAATATATAATCCATGTAGTACTGCAATTGGCAAAAACTCTAGTCTGATACACACGATCAGTGTTCGCACTGGTGAATTCCTTAAGTGTATAAACCTGGGAACAGGAACTACAATGGCCACATGGGAAGGTACCTAATAGTTTATCCCCTGTCAGGGTTGTCTGTTGGTAAATGGCTCCTCCCCCTTCCTTATGTTTATAGTGGGAAAACAACCCCCCTAAAGTTTTACCTCTTCTAAAAGACATGTGGCATCTCGTACCTAGTAATGTTCTTAATTCATCATGTGCCAACAAAATGTTCCAATTAGAGTTCAGAATATCTTTCACTAAATGATTATTTCTACCATAAGTAGTCACAAATCTGATGATGGAGTCCTTGTCAGTGTCATCCAATTTTTTGTATTGTAATAGTGTTTGTCTATCCAGAGTATTGCTCCATTCACTGGCCGCAAAAATATCTCTGTCCTTGTATCCCCTGCTTGTAAACCTATGGCATAAATCATTCCTAGCTATTTGAAAATCCTCATCCGATGAGCATATGCGTTTAATCCGCATGAATTGTGATTTTGATATGTTGCGGATGGTGTGGTTGGGGTGCATACTAGATGCAGGTAACAAGGTATTATATTGTGGGTATTTACGAAATACTTTAGTACTCAAAGTGTGGTCTTTGTTACGATAAACTGTAACATCCAGAAAGTTAATGGTATAATAATCATATGTAATGGTAAATTCAATACCCCATACATTGTCATTCAGATATTGTATAAATTCATGTAAATATGTTAAATCCGCCCTCCACACCATCCAACAATCATCTAAATATCGTCTCCAGATGTCAATTTCAACTATGTAAATGTTGTGTGATGAATCATAGACCATGCACTCCTCGAAATAGGCCATAAATAAATCTGCATAAATAGGGGTAAAAGAAAAGCATTGCTGTACAATGGGAGCTTCTTCAGAAAGAAGAAGAAACAACAGATCACAGATCTGAGAAATGCATCTAGAATAAATAGGCTTCTTATGATTTTTTTCATTTCCCATTGGTAACATTTCTATGTGACTAGTCAAAACCTTCTAAGATAACCAGAAGAAGTCAGTTGGTATCTACTCCCTCACCTCCTTGCTTTTTGTGTTGGTATATTCATATTTTTTTTGTATATGTTTTTGTTTCAGTCTTGTCATTAGTCGTCCTTCTATTAGTTTTAAGCCGATTTGTCCCCTGGGCAGAGCAGACCAGTCACTTCCAAGAGCATCAACCAAATGGAGAAAGTCATCATCCAGGAGGACATGAAGACTGCTCGTGTCCCACCCCTCCTTACAGCTTCTGTATTGCTACAGAGACAGTGAGTGCCATTGTAGTGGCCTGAGGTTCTGGTGTCACTCACATATGGGGGCTACCTGTGCTTATAGTTACAAATTGTCTCCAGACTGGAAAGCTGTTAATAGTCCTACCCCCCATAGATGCATCATTCAAGAGGTTGTGCTCAGTGGCATTTATATCAGGCTTAACCTCACCCCTTAGCAGCTGATGTGAACACCCCCAACCTACATACACTTCTGCATGTGTGCTATAAAGGTTATTGTCACTGCCTTGGTAGTGCTGTTGGCACATTGTCACTCATAAGCTGCCTGTTGTACACATGCAGAGTACAGTATCACACCACAGTGATTGCATCACCTCCCCTTAACCCAGGATAGGTTTCTCCATCATAATGTCTACCAACATACAGGCCACTAAATTCTAGCAAAAAACAGGCCACTAATCAAACCCACATCATTTGCCATCTGTTCAAGGCTTTATGCCTCTGTACCACAGGGATGAACATCATGAATATTTGGTAGATCTTCCTCTAATATTCTAGCTCCATAGCTCTTAAAAACTTAAATTACTCCAACTCTTATAATTAAAAAGTGAACAATTTTTATTATCTGCTTAGTTCTGCTACTTGTGCTTCAATAATTGGCTGGATTACTGAGCATGTGGCATTCTAACTTTAATAATCTTGAACACACACACAAGTGTGTGTGGTGTGATTTGATGTTTTCCATCTACAGCCACTCTCTTCTCTGTACTAGCTGTTACTGGCTGCTAAGGCAGAATGAGTAAAAGTGGAAATGTTAGTGCACAGAAACTAGGAAGTCATAATTCTGTATGGGCACAAGCACAGTCTAATAAAATTAGCTTACATATGTTTTGTGGAAATATAACCATCCATAAATTTCTTTTGATAATAAATATGTTCCTTATGGCCTAAATTTAAGCAGCTCTTTATCTGAGTAAGTAGTAGACATGAGTTAATGTTGTTTATTTATTTGTTTGCTTGCTTGCCTTGTTTGTTTGTTTGTTTGTTTGTTTGTTTGTTTGTTTGTTATATATTTTAAATTGTTAACAAATAACACTGACCACTAACAAGCAGGATAAATCAATACCCAGATGAAATAACACTATTTACATAAGTAACCCTGCAGTGTCCCTATCTCTAAACAGAAATGGATACAGGATCCATATGAGGCTAAGGCAACAACTGGGAAAGAGTGCCTTGGTGTTTTAAAGAAAGGTCAAGCTGGAACTCTGTTAAAGGTTCATCAGGCAAATATAACTGACCCAGAAACTACCTAACATCTAGTGAAACATTGTGGAAAATCCTTAGGAAAGGGCAATTGTTATAAAAAGTATAAACTTCCCTAAAACTGATTGAATGTTAAATTAACTATGAACATATCTATAGGGTATCTCCATGACTCACTGTGTACATGAATCAACCAGATGAGATTTCTGAAAGGAAGGTGGCCTGGATGTTGACCATTGGAATGAAGACCACTATGTCATGTTTCCATTTGGCATTATGCAAACAGAAATTGAGCAGTATGCCCAGACTACCAGTCTGAGGACAACTGACTTCCAGAGATAGACATAACAGTAAAAAATAAATTGATGTTGGCAGGAGCAGATTTCATGACAAATAAGTCAGGTCTGTGATGAAACATAACTTGTCAAAGGTCATACAGGAAGGCATAATGAACCATAAAATATGGTGATGGCAGAAGATGTATATGCAGAACAAAAGCATAGGGAAGAAAGAAAGAAAGAAATATTGTACTCAACATTTTCAATTAAGGGGGAGTGCCAGGCTGCAGAAGTAACTGGGGTTACTACAAATCATGAGACCTAGGAAGTTAACTCCTCCTGCATCTGAAAAAAGCAAAAGATAATGCATTACAGTTACAGTCCTTCTTATAAGTCAAGTTACTGGAACCATCTGGAAAAGTTGTGGTTTGTACATGCATTTCTTTTTGGGCTACACAAAAGATCATGAAAATGAGACCGAGTGTTAAACAACTGCTACTACCAGGATCACAGGGTCACAGTAAAGGTCTAATCTTTTCTTGCCAACATGACAAATATGATGTGCATACCCAAAATGAATACTCATTTTGCTAAGTGCAGACATTTATATATGTTGAATTTGTACACCTAATATATATATATATATATATATATATATATATATATATATATATATATAAATATATATATATATATATATATATATATATATATATAGGGTCTATATTACGTTATCGAACATTTACATGTTCAAACGTCATATGGTCGGCACCATATGATCGAACATGTAAATGTTCAAACATTTCAATGGAGATCTCTGTACAGTGCAGAAATGGAAGTTTTCCATTGTCTGCATTGTAGTGCGATCTCGTAGTTGGTATATTTAAAGAGCGGAGGGTTGCAGGGGGCTCCCCCCCCCTGTTTTTTTGTTTTGTTTTGTTTTTTTTTTCAAACTTTTAAGAGTTCAAACATAAGGTGTCGACCATATGGTGTTCGAACTTTTAACAGTTCGATAATCTAATATAGACCCATATATATATATATATATATATATATATATATATATATAAAATTATACAATGCCTTGATAAGCTAGTCAGCTAAATCACTACAAGTCCTATGAGAAAAGGCATAACTACTTAGAATGTGAGTGTAAGGTAAAGTAAGCAGGAATAATGTTTAATTTTTAAAATATAATTGCACCTTGCTGATACACAGAAAATATTGGAAAACCAGCACATAAAGATCATGGTAAGAAAATAAAGGGAAAAAAAACTCAGAATGAAAGGAGACACGGCCACTAACTGTTAAGAAATATACAGACCACTCCATGACCAGCATGGTAAAATTATAAAAAGAAAACAGCTGACCAATATGTTGTGAGCAACAGCTGCATTTCCCTTTTAAAAATCAGCAGTAGTTAAAGATACTTAACAACAAAAAATAAAACTATCTTCCAACTGCAAATAAAAATAAAGCTTATAGAACATTTATAATTTGTTTTACAGTCTACAGCTGATTTATTCTCATCATCATGTAAAACGCATGAATTCTTCCACCAAAATAAGCTACTACAAACAAAACATCAAAAACTAAGTAAAAATGGTGTATAACAGCAGTATATCATGATGGGATGTAAGTGATGCGTGATTTTTTCAAGCTGGTAGCATTCACATTGCTCTGTGATTAGCTAAAAGCATTTCCCTAAAGCATTATGATATATGGATCAGTTCTACAGTAATAAGCAATGCAGAATGCAAAATGCCATATGGAACGTAGAAGTATCTGAAACTTTATGTTTTAATACACAGCACATGCATATACACACAAGCACACATGCATACATATACAAACACACACACACATGCTCACAAAATCAATGCATTAGTGGCAGACATCAGTATATATATTTTTTTCTCTTTGATTATTCAAGTATAAGCTTTTTAAATGTTAAATAACTTATTCCACGTTTGTCCATGGTAAACACGAATTACTATAATTCAATTACATGAGTGGGTAGAATCTGGTATGCACTTGGGATTGTTAAAGGGTACTGTGATTATATATTTAAACTATTAATTCTGAAACTAGCAGCTGAGCTGTACCCTTAAATTAGTTGTTGGACAAAAAAAGAAAATAAACTGAGGATGTGTTTCATGACGCCAGGAATACATTAGTACTAATCAAACTTTATGATATCATCCTTGCCAACTAAAAACAACAATAATTACTGCTGTTAGGAAAAACCCAAACACAGTGATGGAAATGGAGTAGTTTATCAGCCTAAGGGGAACTGTTCCAGATGCCAGTAATAAAATATTATAAACTCTCCCAAAGAAGTCTAGAACTAGGGCCTCCCATCTAATTCTTCATTGTGAATCAAGGATCGCAGCTTCTCAATTAAGAGTTTGAATAGTAAGATGTAACATGTCCAGCTCTAGTATATTTTCAGTAAACCCAGTAATCTTTCTATGTGAAAATACTATGCTCTGCTGTTCATTGTATTTTTTCTAGTCTGCTTGCTTTGACTGAATGGACTATAACTCAGTTGTTTATGTCAGAACGTTATGAGAGGTCTGCATTAGGAAAGAGTCAAATGGCGCTGTGAGGAACTACCTACTCCAGCTGTGCTTGTTATTCAGTTATGCAATGAGGTTATTTGATGGCCATTTAACAGGGCAGAACTGGGCACAAGACACATTTCATCTTTCACAGGAATTGTGTGTATCATCAGTTCATTGGCATGTACCAGAAATTTGATGGTTCAGTGCATGGTCTTTTCTACCAAGGACTCGATACAGCCACTTACAATGTACCATGTACCCACATACTGTATGTCTTATGGGGTACTTGCACCAGTGTTAGCAATTTCAAGAAAAAGAGGGCACAAACTTATAATCCAGGAGCTAAACCACTACCTAGTATATTCATTCATTCAGTCAGAGAAAAGCATTTGGAACTGAGCCTACATAAGCTATGTAAAGCAGCAGGGAGATTTCTGTCATTGAATAAATAGCAATGTGCAATCACAAGTGAATAGTGTTAGAGACCATATATAAGCTTTGGTAATCACAAGCTATCACTATAAAATGAAATACCAAATACCCTTAAATACAACATAACCCTGGCAACAATTAACATGCCCTCTGCAGATGTATAAAAATGCCTCCGCAAACATCAATGGTAATAATAATGTTTGTTTCCTGTACACCAGCTACTGATTAGGTCCCATCTGCAATAAATACTATTGTTTCTACAGCCTGTGCCTTAAGCAGATAAGGGATGGGTCAGAGGATGTATAGAGTAAGTCTATATGTTCTCCGGCCACTGCAGCAGGTAACTGGCCACCTTAAGTACGTATGTACTGTAGGGTGGAAATATATAAGGTCTGATCATGGACAAAGAGACACTGATACAAGCTACCCTTTCAAAGATTTTTCTGATCTGCAGCTTTTTTGTTAATGGTATGAAATAGTGCCCTGTACCACCAGCACAGGTGTTAGAGACACTGTAGAGGAATATGCTAGAAATCAGATAGGACAACCACAAGGTTATAGAAGCAAATAAAGCAGGTCAGAAAGGAAACAAAAGGTGACAGACAAGTGATGTATTTCATTCATGTGAAGAAGGCAAGCTTAATTTTATGATTTACTGCTAAAAGTTTAATTTTTAGGTAAAAGTCATCCGTGTCAGAACAACATGAAGGGACAAGTAAACAACTTCAAACTCAGAATGTATTCACTCTTTTCAAACACACTGCATTCAGAAGGAATTTTTAAGTAGTGTTAGAGAAAGTACAGTAGAGCTTGCTCTGCCACATTAGAATTTATCTGATATCATGGTATTTAATAAAACTTAGTTGGGGGTCCAATGATTTTTTTATTAATTTTTGTTTAGAGAAGTTGTGTTGCCCTATTTACACAGGCAGTGCTTTATCAGTTTTAGTTCTTTAATAATATGAAAATTTCTCTTATTTTTTTTCTTTTTCTCTTTCTTTTCTGAAATTCAGTTAACCGGACTGGCAATTTATATGACAGTTTAACTCAGACGCCTAAGAGTACTATCTGTTAAACGGCTCCATCATGTAGTCCTGGGGTTGATTCCCACAGGATTCACTTGCAAACTGTGTAACAGAACACATCACTTAAGCAGGTAGTGCTCTCTGGTCACCCCAAAAAAGAACACTTATGCCTAATGAACTTAACCTCTAAATAAATAAATAAAACCTTTATAGCAATCTTTAGAATAGCTCAATATGTTGTGATACACTTTTGAATTCTATGTTGCAATTAAACTCAGTAATTTTTCTAGGAGTATATTCAACTTTTATTTTCTCTTGCCATCTCATGAAAGAATCTTTTTTTTTACATTGACTTTCACTCAGCAGCCTTTCAGGCTAGGGCTGTATCACTTAGTCCTGCATTGTGTGTTACACTCAAAAAATAAATAAATAGTATGTTTACATTTAGAATGCCATCATTTGAGAAACTTACACTTCTCTGACATTTCCCCCATACCAGGTTGCACTTTATGGAATGTGTTCAAATCCACGGTGAATCTTCATATTATCTATGGCACAATCTTCTCACCGATTTCATTCCATACCTTTGAGTCTTCTACATTCTGATCATGCGACACAATCTACTCACCAACTTCATTTCGTACCTTTGAGTCTTCTGCATTCTGATCATGTAATACAATCTTCTCACCAACTTCGTACCTTTGAGTCTTCTGCATTCTGATCATGTGATGCAATCTTCTCACCAACTTCATACCTTTGAGTCTTCTACATTCTGATTGTGTGGCACAATCTTCTCACCGACTTCATTCCGTATCTTTGAGTCTTCTACATTCTGATCATGCTTGTAAAGCTCTCACACAGATGAGTTATCTACTCCATTACTATTCCCTTGTTCATACTTAAGTACAAGGTTAGCTGCCGTTGTGGGTCATTTTAAGCCTAGACAATTTATTCTTTTTTTGCTCAAAATAACCTATCCCATTTGCTTATAGATTGGCCTTACCCATCCATAGCTGATAATTATATATTGCTCACTAATGAGAATAACTGGGATCATACCATAGATAATTTGAAGGGACCCATCCATGGGATAAAGCATTTAGGAGCTGCCTCTGTCCATTAGTAGTACAGGTGGCAGTCCTGGGGAAATTTTCTGTTTCTTATCCATATATCTAAGTTGCACTTTAATATGGACAGGAATTCAATTTAGATATTCGGTGCACTCCACCAGGTTCGGCACTGATGAATTGTACTGCGAGATTATTGTTTCCTTTCCATTCCATTGATAACATTTGACCTGCATTACCTTCAGGTCACTTATATTGTTTTCCATCTTTATAGTCTGGCTAGCAGCATGACACCCCAAAGTTCAGTTTCCTCCTTGGTATGTGCCAAAAGGTGCTCAGATTGTACCCTCCAAGCTGATATGTGGTTCTCGTATCTGCATTCCTCAGATACATTATTATATACCTGTTTGTACCTGATGTTAATTGCTGTGTCTTTGGCTACTCTTCCATTTTCCAGTTTCCTTCTTACAATTTCTTTCATCGTTATATTGTAGGTTTCTGTCTTTTAAAAGACATAATTTCATCAGTTTGTCTTCCATATTCTAAGCTGCACTTCTTATGAGAATGGTATATTTATGTACATGGATGTTATATTTTAACAGATTGTTATGTTTTTCACCAAAGGCGATCGACAAGGAAATTAAGCACTGTGCACTTTTAAATTTTGATTAATTAATTTAATTCACTAGTAGGTGATTGGCTGATACTTATATTTAAACTTGTTGTGGTTACAATGCATTGTTCTGATGAAGTCTACATAGAGTAGATGAAAGCGCTTAACTTGTTGTAAAGTAAATGGTTTTTACATTTTTTTTAATTTTTATTAATAAACGGAGGTTTTGGAACTTCAGTGCGTGCACGGTGCCGGTATATTATGAGTCTGTGAGCAGAGTTGGAGATATTTTGTTATTTGGTTGACTGTTCCGGGCATATTCAGTATTAATTCATATAAAATGATAAATGAAATCAAATCCCAGAAAGACCTCCTCTTCTCTAACTACTGGAGAAAAATTAAACCATCCATAGATGATCAGCAAATAAGCCAGGCAATCAATCTAACATTGAAGATTATACCCCTCAAAAAATTAGCATACACTCAGCTCATGATCAATAATAATGCTTATTTTATACCTGCAATCCTACACAAATTTAACACATCGAAATCACCTTTCTGCCCACACTGTAAGGACCAGATAGCTGACTTAATCCATGTATTTTAGAGCTGTAAATGTGTCTATAAACTCTGGAACTCTCTCAAGGTACAATTACAAAAAACGGGTTATCAAACATCAACATTAACTTGGGAATTCACTCTACTACACATTCTCCCACCCAACATACCAAGAAAACAAGCAAATACTCTTTTAACAATCTTCCTACTAATAAAACTGTATATAGCTTTTAAATGGCTAGATACGATAAATATCTTTTGGGAGGGTTTTAAACAAGTAGCTATGCAACACCTTTTAGCTCATAAAATAGTAATAGATAAAAGAAACAAAAACATGAAATCCAGAGAACTTTGGGAACAAACCTTTAATATCATATTAGCATAATTCATCACACAGCAACTTAGAAATACACTCTAATGGAACTGAAGAACACATACAAGTTCAGATATTAAATAATAACTTGGATATTACGAATATATATACTGTCTGTATAACTGTGGAATTAGCAGTGAAAGCATCTATGTACATAGTGTAAATAGATATGTTGTACAACCTATATCCTGTGGTATTGACATCAATGTATAACATATATATACGGTCATGTTGTAAATTTTATGTGACATTTAAAAATAAAAATAAAAATTATTGAAAAAAAAAAGAACTACAGATAAATAATCACATTTAGCATCTTTCTTACAGAAACATCCTACGTGAGGCCTGTTTGTGAATAACCACTTCAGAAGGGAGAAATATAGAGCATTGTGGGCAGCATGTTTGTTGTTTTGTAAAACTAAAGCCTTTCAAGATGTTGGTAAGGTCATCCACTAAGAATGATTACATTATTCTGTATATATAAGCTAATATCATCAAGAGTGAATACTCGCTTAGACCACCCTTAGAAGAACTATAAACGCAGCAGATTATTATTTTATTTTGTTTGGATGTATAAAATTGGCTTTAGTTAGGGTCACAGAGCTATAATCTTTCTCTGCTCTCTCTGTATATCCTCAGGGCTTAAAAATTCCTGATGAACAATAAAGCACCACCCACATTTCAAACTGCTTTCATTATTCCAGAAGACTTTGAATAAGCTATCTAATATACTGGCCATTTAAAAGTACCATTTCATTCAGGATTTAGAAGTTGTCAATATTTTTGATTTATGAAGGACCACCCAAGTCTTTGCCACTCTCAGTCTGGAAAGGAAACTTTCAGCATTCAAATGGACAACAGTAGCTTTCTTCAATGAGTGTCCATAATATACTGTATTATTATACTGGGCACGGTCTAAACCATGCTGGCTCATGGATGAAGTCTACGTCAACCACTCAAACAGCCCAAAGCTGGATCAAAACTGTAGTCTCTTCTCAAATATAATAATCCTAGTAATCAGATAAAAGCAAATATGTAGTAGATGGCCATTTACTCTCCTCAATTCTCTATGTTTCCAACTTATTTAATCAAAATATTTTGTGTATAAAGAATGTTTAAAGGACGTGTTTCATATTCTAATAATGTATTTATTTATTTATTTATGTATGTTTATTTTAATTGCATTTGTTTACCAAGATAGGCATGGAGCCCCTTTTCAGGAGAAGCCTGAGAAGAAAATCTCAACAAAAAATACATATATCATGTTTACAAAAGGTTATAGGAAGAGGGAAGGAGCACAAAGCTTATGGAAAAATTGCTAACAATGTTAAGTTAATGGTTAGAGGATAAAAAGTACACGTTACAGAAATGAGTAAATAGTCTTAATTATTAAACCAAAAGAGAAAAGAAATAAGATTTGTTGCACATGAGCAGCAACTAAGCAGAGTTGCATTATACATGGTACAGACATGGCTAGACATCTTAAATATTTGGCGATGGTGTATTAAGGCACACCAGGATATGCAGTACAGCAGTGCCAAGCTCCACCCTGGTGTGAAGACCAACCTTATAATACCAGAACTCTTATTTTTCACAAAATAAATGTTCCTGTAAATCAAGGTCTGAAGGAGATGCAATTAAAAAATATATATATACAGCGTAACGTCCATTGCCCCACCCCCCACTCCCTGTGCATGACGGGCACCAGCCCTTTTGCTAGATATGTGTGGCTGTCTTTCACTGAGATGAAGTCCATAATGTTCATTAGACTGTCAATTTGTATACTTCATCCTTCTTAAAATTTTTAATGTTCAGAGTACAGAATAAAAAAAAAAAAGGTGCCAGACACTTAACTAACAACTCCATTGGGATGTCAGTCAAGTCAGCACCACTGTCATCTGCGTGAAGTACCATGGTGTGTCCTAAGCTAAACAATCACCAAATATCCAATTGCGAGACAGAAGAAAGTAAGATATGTATGAGCAATCATCAGCAAGTAAGTACACATACCACAGAACAATGTACATTATTTACCTTGGCTTCTAGCTTTAGGCTTATATACAATTTTCAGAGACGAGTGACTTGGCTACTCTCGGCCAGGTAAAAGAGAAGCTAGGGGTAGTTTAAAAGGTGCAGTAGAAGGGCAGTAAGCAGGCACGATGATATTTGAGTTGATAGAATAGCATAGTGAAGTACTTGGATGAGGTGTGTGAGAGAGAAGGGTAAACAGAGGGAGAAGTGAAAGGGAATGGGAAAGGTCAAAGGCATAGCCAGGGTGAGCAAAGGGGACAGACACCCTGGCACAAGGTGGCAGGGGCCATGATTGGCAGAAGCTGATCAGGTGGTATTCAAGTACTGGCATTCAGATAATGAATGCAGATTTGCATTCTTAGTTGTGGATAAAGCACTTTAGCACTCCATGTGTAGTATTTAAACTCTAGCAAGCCATTTGTTACATTTTTAGGGAGTGACTTACTACAGTTTATAAAGACTATCTTTTTTTTTTTTTGTGGACTTCAGGTGTGAGTTACTGGGACACAAGATCAGGGAACTGCACGTCACCAGAAATGCTAATGGTGGGATGAGCAGCTGATACTGGTTTATCCATCTTGACAGAAGGAGGAAGGGAGGAAATCTGGTCTGCTGCATCAATGAGTCTTATGGTAAAGCTGGAATACAACATGGAACATATAGGCCATGAACATGCACCTGGCTTGCCAAGCTATGATAAGAAATACCCTTTGGGAGAAAGGGTGCATGGGATTATGCATGTCCTAGTGGAAGGATATGCATAGTAGGCTCTCACACAAGTAAGCATACATATCAGCTGCCTTAGGGTGGAAACTTAGGGCATCACCAGAAAATTATGATGGCTGCCTGGATGGTAGTCTCCTGTGATCAGCTCTTGATGCAGTGAGGAGAGAATGGACACATGGATTGCTTGGAAAGCTGATGGCTGGTAGGCACCAGGGATAAACAAATACAAATATATGCGTGATTATTCTCCCAGGCCAGTACAGAATAAAATAAAGTGGCTTACCTTGAAGTGCATTTGTGATTTAGTTTTATTTTGAATTCATACTTTCTGGGCTGATTTTTAGTCCATCATTTCATATTTCATCTGCTGTTCATATGTCAGTGAAGGAGGGAGAGAGTAGAGAGACACTAGTAAGACAAAGCAAAGATTGGCACAAAAGGATACTTCATTATCTCTGCAGCTTGTGGGGCTCCTTTCAGTTGCATCATTGTTTAGATTGTTGTTGCTAAGAGATCAATGTTTTCTCTGCCTGGCATCTTGAGATCATTAGGATCACTGATATAATCTCATTTACTTCAATAGTTGCTTCATAAAACTCACACAACATTTTGATACCTTTCTCTAATGAAAACAAAAAGCAAAGATATCATTGCAGGGCCCCGTAAAGAAACTGTCATCAACACAAACTTCTCTTCAAGATTCCAAACAACAGTATCTTGAGATCATGTGCCTGTTGACAGAGCAGCTGATTCTGCCGCTAGCATGTACTGTAAAAGTTAGCATACTATTTATAAAAACTGTCTAATGTGGAGTAAAGGCAGAACTATTACATGATTGCTGATCTACATTCAGCAAAGGAGAGAGAGAGAGAGAGATGGTTTGACAAACTTTGCATTTAGTACTATGTTTGCTTCACTTTGTATATTTATTTAATCATTCAGTTTTATCTTGTTCTCCCTAAACATCAAAACACAATATACATTATAGGGAATATGCACTAACACATCAGAGAATAGAATAGCACTATAATAAATATGGAATACAGTGTTTGTATTTTAATTTATTTTGTTTTGTTTTGTTCATCAGTTTGTCCAACAGGTTTGTGACTGACTTTGAGTGGACAGCCAGGGGAAGCTCCATCAAGTTTTAAAATTTTCTAAGTTTACAATCTATGTTTAAAATGGGAACTGTAAAGTATTTTTCAATATACAAATTATCAGTCATGTTCATAATAGAGCCATTACTAATACACATAAAATATACATGCCTACAGTAATAAGAGGCCAAAAACGAGGTGTGAGTAAAGATAGTCACTGAAAATTAAACAAGGGTGATGAGTGAAATCACAATAATATGACAATATCATGCAGGGAAGGTCTGCTCCTGTCCCATACCCTCCCCTCCTATATACTCACACACATACCTATGGTGTACATTTGGCACAGATATTTTGCCTAAATGTCATAAAACTAAAAGGCTATCCACCCTAGCATACTGACTTTGTTACAGTGATTGTTTTATTTTTTCATCAGCCAAGAACTCACAACCTCTTTAAAATATATTAACTTCAATATGGTTTAAACAACCATTTTCTTTATAATGAAGTGTCATGTTTTATAGTCAGAAAAAAATTACAAATACAACTAAATTTTATGTTTTATCTGCCATTGCCTTCCAGTTGTTAGACATCCTGCAATAAATCAACCCATTGGTTCCCCTTGGGGGCAGAGCCAATTGTGAAAGACTATCACCCAGGCACCCAACAGAGGTTTTCTAATTTTAACTATAATCCCTTCCCCACACCAGCTGATATGAACACTCACAGATATGAGAGACAGAAGTGTCTTCTCCAGTTGGCATGCACATTTCCCCATATACCTCATGAAGGCTGCCATGCGAACAGGGCTTGGCAGAGTGAGGTGTATATCCTAACTGATCTGCTGCATGCCATGCACCTATTTTCTCCAGTAGATGGCAGTATTTCAGGGGCCAGACCACCTCCCTCCCTCCCTCAGGTTGTGTGAGCAGGTATTGGCTGCTCAGTGCCATCCTTTCCTGCCTGGTTCCTTCAGAACCTGGGGCACTAATTGATCGCAGTTCAGGTGCATCATAGTCAGGGCTACATCCTTCTGTGTCACAGAGCAGGGTTTAATTCAGGTCCAATCCAAAGATAAGCTTGAAGGAGTTTGGGGCCAAATTCATGAAACCCTACATTTCATCACAAAGCAGTATTTATGGCTAAGTGCAAAGTAAAATCTCTGATTGTGGCTCAAAAAAGTCAAAAATCAGTATTACCTGCTTGCTGCTGAGTCTAAGCTGTTTGTGCTAAGCAAAAGTTGCAGCTGGTCATTGCAGCTCATAAATGCAAATCTGCAACTCATTGCTGCAAATATGGCGCAGCACTCTAAGCTGCGATACTAGATGTGCTCTTACTGTTATATGCATACAGTGCATGGAAACCACTATGTAAGCATTGTAGTTGCTCTCTGCATCAAAAGCAATTTTCCCATATAGATGTACATGTGTGTATATTTCCAATGAATCCATTTACCTGGCCATATGCCAAACCTGCCAACAGCAAGTTAAGTGAGGAAGAACTGTGCTAAGCAACCTTGAGTTTTATCACTATTTATCCAGTTCCATAATTATTCATAAGGGCTCTCTATGGAGCTCTCTTTCTGAATCACAGCTTATGATTAAACATTTCTTTATTGCAACAAATAAACCAGGTAGGGGTATCCTCTTTCCCCTTCTCCTTTATTATTTGCATTATATTTAGAACCATTGGCAAAGAAAAGAAAGGACTCAGAAATTCAATATAGCTGGTATGGTGTTCAAGAAAAGTTGGCTTTATTTGCAGACGATATTATTTTGAACCTGTTGGAACCAGAAGAAGACATGTCAGTGTTACAGAACATTCTGAAATAGTTCTGTTTTTTTTTTTCTTGGATATAAACTGAAAGACAGTAATACAAAGGCTATAGCTATAAACTATGAACCCACATATTAACTGGTTCAGCAATACCCATATTCATGGGGACATGATAAAACAAACTATTTAGGAGTATGGATTAAAAAGGATTTTGTTATGGAACTAAGGATATTTGTGAGGAGACTAAAAAGATAATACAATAACTCAGAAGCTAGAAGCTCACCCCTATGGATATGGATAGCAGGATACAAGCAGTGAAAACGATTTTAGTTCCTTTAGTTTTATACACAAGTCAGGCTTATTTATCAACCATAAGAGAAGTTGTGGATACTAATTAATAAAGAATTAAAGGATTTTATTTTGGAAGGGAAGAGGGCAAGAGTCAACTGCGATAAACTGATCCTCCCAATAGAACAAGGACGTTTTGGATTACCTGATTTGAAGGTTTGTTTTAGAGCTCCACAGTTAAAACTCTTACAATGCAAGCAGAAAGTTACAGTTCAAAGTGGCAAGGGATGATGATGAAGCAGGGGTTGAAAGAATAATGAAAGAATGGGATTTTGGATGAAGATCGTTCAGGAGAATATCAACAGGTATATAGAATAGTATATTCACAAAGCAGCAGAAAGTATGCTAAGAACTAAGCCAACATGGGAATGGAGAAAGGAGATTCTGTAGAGAGGGGTGACTGCAATTAGGGATATAGAGAATACGGAATTTACTGGAAGAAGCTGGAAAAGGAACCAAGGTATTGGGAACACATAATTAGAGAGGGAAAGGTAATAGAATGGGAAGAGGCCAAGGAGACATTTGGATTACAGGCTGGTAATTGTCTTTCCTATCAAGGATTGTTATCAGACTACAAACAAAGAGAAAGGGATAGGGGAATACTAAATGAAAGACATGCACTGCTTGAGTTTTTTTAACTGAAACTAGCATAGAAGCTCCTGTTAAAAGGGATAATTAGTAGGGCATATCAAATATTGCATGATAACTATAGAAATGGCTGCACAAGAGGTTAGTAAATATTGGGAAGAGAGATTAGGTATGCAATTCATAATAAAACAATGGGAGTACAAATGTTTGGCTCCCAAATATGTAACAAAAGTTAGAAGATTTAGGATTTTTGCCTGGAAGTGTTTGCATAGGTACTTGTTTGTTAAACAAGAACCATCTTTATTAAATTATCGCTTATGACATAGGCAATCATATATTTATATAAATGAAAACAAACCATACTGACATAGTTTCAGTTGCAAATGTTATGCATCACTTATAATCTACTTTACATACTGTAGATACTATTATATGCCAAACAGACTCCAAATATTTTTTTTTAAGTAGATGGCAAATGTTGGAGGTGTAATAGAGAAGAAAGAGGTACCTGGGAGCATATGTTCTCAGAGTGTAATGAGTTGGCAGACTTTAAAAATTCCCCACAGAGTACTCTGTTAGGAATACTGGGTACACAAATGAGTGTAACTAAAGAAACTAATTTTTTGCTGAGATACAGGATCTGAATTGCTTAGACATAGTAAGGCCTTGTTAAATTTAATTCTGGTTGCTGCTAATAAAGCAATTACTAGAAAATTTAAATTAATATCTAAACTAACTGCATCTGAAGTAGTAACTATTGTAACAGAGAAAAAAGAACAGGAAGTGGGATCCTTAGAAAAGGGTAGGAGTAAATTACATAGAAAAAAATGGAAATTGTGGGATCAATACACGCAGAAAAATATTTTGGAGGAGGAATGAGGTTTAAGAGAAGGAAGGAATCAAACACGTTATGTAATGTTGAGTACTTATATGATATATAACAATATATGTGATGTACAATGTTTGTAAAAGTGAACTTGTTAATATGGTTTGATTGCTTTTATATAAATATAAATTTGCCTATGTCAAAAGTGATAATTCAGTAAAGGTGTTTATAAATAAAAATATTTCTTTGTTGTAGTTCTGCAGTAGCCCTTACAAAACATTATGTTACTCTTCTGAATCAAAACCTTCTTCATTTTTTACTATAACTGGCCATGAGGGATTACATATTTTTCCATACCTGGCCATGAATGATTACATTTTCATTTTTTTTTCATAACTGGCCCAGAATGAATATCATCTGCACAAAGAGATAAAAGCCAATGTTGCTGCATGTTCTAGTTTTAAACATATTACTTTTCACTGAAAACGCTCATGGAGTGTGACTAGTCACTTGCTCTGTTACAAGTCACATCCAACTCCTAACATGCCTCCATGGAGAGCCACCAGGACCCACCGAGTTTTCAAGGCAAAAGGGAAAATAGAATATGGTACCAGATCATTATTTCATATTACATACGCACACACACATGCCAATGGGCAGTTTAGAGTCCCTTAGCCACCTTACGACATGCCTTTGGAATGTGGGAGGAAATTGTAGCACTCAGAGAAAACCCATGCAAACACAGGGAGGACATGTAGACTCTACAAAGAAGGAATCCAACTGAACCAGAGACACTTGCTGTAAGGTAGCAGCATTAGCCATTACATTACCCATGTGATCACACTACTCATTAACTGTAGCTGTTGTACATCTTATAATACAACTCCATATTTTTTCTTTATGTCCCAGTGACTATTAGACTAGAAACAAATGATTTAAGGGCAAAAAAGGGCAGTTTGGCCTACCCAGCCTGGCTAGATTGTTACCTACTAGGTAAGTACAGCTCTTACTTAACCAGTTGTTTTCTTTCCTTTACCAAAACAGAAATGTCAGTGTTTTTGAGCTATGCTTTCCTGCACTTCAACATCTTGGCCCTTGTTACACATCAGGAAGTCTAGTTCAGTCAACTTCTCTCTTATGCGCAACAAGCTCCTCCTACTTCACCCAAGACATCTGCATCATATTTTCAAATGATGTCCTCCTATTAATACAAATCTCCTTTTTGAATGGATGCATACTTTTAAACTCTCAAATCCTTTAAAGTATTAAAACATTTCCCTCAGTTTCCATTAACCATCTTTCCTTCAGAACATTTGTTTATTTATACTTTGTTAGCTGAGGAAGTGTATCCAGGCGTTCATTACAGCTGCAATGTAGGCTACAATGACAAACTCAATGACAAGTAAGACATTTCAAGAATACAAAGGGGAAAAAAACAATATTGCTGTTAAGGCATTCAACAAAGATTACATGTACAAAACATATCCATGGGGTGACAGTGAATAAGTAAAACATTAAACAACATTTACAACAATGGCATACATTATTTGTGCTCAGATGTAAAATGCAGAGAATTTAAACTTTGTTATAAATACAGAATTGCATGTAAGGATATTGCACAAACGCTATGACATGAACTAGAAATCATCTTGTGAATATTGCATGATTCTACAAAAAAATAAGAGAGAGCTAATTACATTTGCATCTCTCTTGTTGTCCTATAGTAGTATAAAACAGGCTAAACCTACACATTTTGGAGTGGAACCACCAAAATAGTGAAACCATATCTCTCAAACTCTTTGCATAAGAATTCTGGACAAAGACAAAATTAATCGGGGAGGGGGGAGACAAAGGCCCAAAATCAGGAGTACATTTTAAATATTACTATTATAAACTTATGAGAAAAGGAACCAAATGGAACAAATTCTGATGCAGTAAAACAAACAATATAGTACTATAAGAAAAAAAATGCATATGGAAACCACTTGGATAAAAGGAAACTTTAATAAATACTTCAAAAGCACATAAGCACTTTCACACCAACACAGATGGTTCATCCGATGTTTAAAATGTTTAAACAGTTGATAAAGCACATGTGTTGGTGTGCTTTTGAAGTAAAGTTTACTTTTATCTGCATATTTTCCATACACAATTTTTTCTTATAATGCTACTCTTGTAAACTTAAAAAGTCACAAGAATAACAGGTTTTGCATTAGTATGCATTTTCTGAATGATATGAAGTCACATGGAAGTGTCTGTCATTATTTAGTGACTTTATTCATCAATGATTTGTCAGAAAAACACAAATTTATGAGGGGTATACCAAAAATATGAGGCAAAAAAATCAAATATTCAGTAAAATTCTTGAGGGATGAGAGTTATCAGTGTAACCTAAGAACTAGTATACCATGGACATGGAGCAGAAAGAAAGATCTGGTGTGGTACATTTATGAAAAGGAGAAAGCTAAATCAATTAATACAAAACAGCAGCTCCAAAGATATTTGAAGAGAAATACAGGCAAAGGTACCCAGCTTTGGAAAATTTCACAATACAAAAAATAAAATCACACAGGGAGAACATAGAACAGAAGATTAATAATGAAGAAGTTAAAAAATAGAAGCTGAAGTTATGGATCAGCTGTGAAGTGAAGGATTTAGTGTAGAAAGTTTAACACAGGTTATGTCAAAGCATGATGGAATGAGTCCCCCAAGTAAGGAGGAGCAGGAGACATCTGAAGAAGAAATATGGACATGGGAAAGAAAAAGAGATTTAATATGGTGCCATAGTTATGCAAAGGAGAAAGCAAATTATTCAGTGCAAAAAAAGCAGCACCAAATATATCTGAAGAGAAATAAAGGCAAAGGCATCCAGATAAGGAAAATTTTACAATACAAAAAAAAAATTAAGAAAACAAAGGGGAAAGTAGAAAAAAGGATTAGTAATGGAGAAGTTAAAGAAATAGAAACTGAAATTATGGATTACCTGCAAAGTAAAAGATTTGGTGCAGAAAATCTAACTCTGATAACATCATAGCATGATAGAATAATGAATACACAAATGAAGGAGAAACCAGTGGAGTGGGAAGTATCTGATCATTTGCCATATGAAGATACTTTAGAGCCTTCAGTAGTAAACCAGTACAAAAGTTCAGCTGGAGTTGCACAGCAAGGGAAGGAACAGGAGACTGTAACAACTCTGACAGTCAGTGTTGTGGTGTGACAGGCCAGTGAGTTCCCATATGAAAGGGTGAAGCTGAAGAAAATATGGCAAGGGAAGATTTTCTGGAACTTTCTGTAGAATGCACACAGGAAACAGAGAACAAAGAATGTGTCCTTAGTTTGTAAGAAAATGATCTAAGGGAAGAATTAATTTAATAGAGATGGATAGCCATATTACGATCAATACAGAAAGTCAATAAGACCCAAAATGTTAGCAGTTTGATAAAACAAATGCAATATAACAGAAGTAAATAGGTTATATTATTATGCAGATAATTTAATAACAGATAAAGTCTTACCACAAAAACACAGGGCAGTAAAGGAAAGGAAGGGGAGAAATCAAATGCCCTTGTGGAAATACCAAATAGAGAAAACTATAAAGCAAATAAGACAAGAAGTGTTGCTGTTAGAAGAGTACAGAAGAGGAAACAGATCAAAAAACATATTTAAAACACTAGACATGATAAAAGCAACGCACAGTATCAGAGCAGACTAGGATCTATCTTACACTACAGCAAATAATAAATTAAAGATATCAGTACAGGCTGAAAAAGAAATACAGATAAATATAAAGGAGAAGTACAAAATAAGAAATTTATTGATGACCCAAATAGTTTTATAGAGAATTAGGAAACAAGGCGAAAGGAATAGCTGCACCAATAAAAAAGGAGAAATAAGTACATTTTGGAGAAATATCTATGAAGATCCTGTAGAACATAACAGAGATGCTGAATGGATAGCAGAATAAAAGAAAGAATAAGAAGTTCAAATGTACAAGATATGAAATCTGATGAAGTAATAAACAGGGAAATTGAAACAAAATTAAGAAAAGGAAAACCCCAGGCCCAGATGCAGTACTTAACTTCTGGCTAAAAGTATTTACATCTGTACATGAAGATTTAGCCATAAGTAAGAACTATTTATATGCACATCCCTAACAGACACCAGCCTGGCTAACTAGAAAAATAATGCTTCAACAAGACAGAACCCACAGAGTCAGAGTTGCTGGAGCCATGTCAGACTCGAAACCGGTCACAAGTGGCGTCCCACAAGGTTCTGTCCTGGGACCTCTCTTGTTCGGTATTTACTTTTCTGAGGTACAAGCCAACGTGGGAGGACTAGGGCTCACCAAGTTCGCAGATGACTGCAAACTGGGTGCCATAATCGACTCTCCAGCTGACACAAACATCCTTCAAAAAGGTCTCGCAGAGACGGATAACTGGTGCCAGAGTCATGGTCTAAAGCTAAATGCCAAAAAGTGTATAGTCATACCCTTTGGCAAAAGCAATGTGCCCATAAATTACCACATAGGTGGTAACCCATTAAGTACAGAGAAAATAATTAGGGATCTGGGGACCCAAGTTGATAGCAATCTCTCCTTTGACAACCACATTGCCAAAGTGATTAGAAAGACCTTCTACATAGCCCACCTCATCATGAAAGGATTCACATCTAGATCAAGAGAGCTAATCGTGCCCCTTTATTCATCCCTCATCAGGCCCATCATAGAATACAATGCCCCCTTTGGGATGTACCTTACCCGACACCTGCAGCAATTAGAAAGACCTCAAAAGTACTTCACCAGGAGGACCAAGGGACTCAAACAGATGCCATATGCTGCTCGGTTAAAAAAACTCCAGCTCTACTCAGTTGCATACCGCCTACTTCGAGGCGATCTATGCCTGACATATAAAGCTATGTCCAACCCAGAATTAATGGACATGCTCCACCTCAGTAAATCTAAATCCCTTAGAGCCACGCGCTCGAGGGACTTGAACCTCAGCACAGAAATAAATAGAACACGCTGGAGGGACAGATTCATAACCCAGAGGCTCCCTTCACTCTGGAATAGAATTCCAATTCATATCAGGCAGAGCACCTCACTGACTCTCTTCAAGAAGAATCTTGATGAGTGGATGGGGGATCATAGGTTTGTCCCGGGGATTACTTCTGTGTCACTATTAGACAGAGGCACAGTAAACTAAACTTTAAAAAGGGCACAGTATACTCAAATCAAGGGGTGGCGTAAGCCAAACACAGTCGGGCTAGGCTTATAAATGCCCCAGGGCAGATAGCCTAGTATGAACCTATGAACCTATAAGAAATCCTAAAAACTACAGACCAATAACTTGCCTTCCAATGATGTATAAACTATACAGTGGAATTAATGTCAACAGAGTTTCTAATCATTTAGAAGAAAACTCAGTCATGGCAATAGAGTAATAGGGTAACAAGAGAAAAGCATATGTAACAAAGGATCATTTGTTGTTAAAGTCATAATGGAGAATTGTAAAAAGGGGAAGACTCTAAGTATGGCATGGAGAGACTACAAAAAAGCATTTGACATCATCCCATATTCATGGATAAAATAGTGTTTACAAATGTATAAGATGCACTCTACATCGATTGATTATATTACAGTGACCATGAAACAGTGGCAAACCATTTTGCAGCTAAGCCATGATAAAGGACAAATTATTATCCCAGGGATGAAAATTCAAAGGGGATGTTCCAGGGTGACTCTTTGTCAAGCTGCTCTTTTGTCTGGCCCTTAACCCATTAAGCTGCCTACTTAACAGATTAGGTCATGGCTACAATTTGGCTCCCAGAAAACAACAAAGTGTAAAGACTTCTCATCTTCTCTTTGTAGATAATTTAAAACTGTACAGTTCATCAGACAAGGAACTCAAAGCACAACTGCAAGTGGTTAAAACTTTCTCAGATGATATACAAATGTCATTTGGTCTTGATAAATGTGCAAAAGCAACCTTTAAAGCAGGAAACCTGCAGCACCAAGAAAATATCAGTTTGGGACAAGAATGTGATATAAAGGAACTTGAGCAAGAGGGAGTATATAAATATTTGGGAATTCATGAAGGATAAACATTAAAAATGAACAAATTCAAATAAAACTTAGTAAAGAATATTTTAGAAGATTAAAATTAATATCGAAAACAGCTCTGACATGTAGGAGCAAAGTCCAAGCTATAAACCAATTTCCTCTTCCTGTTTTGGGGTAATTGACTGGCCCCAAAAGTTATTAGATTGGTTTACAGGAAAACAAAAAAAAATGCTTCATGCTTATCAAATAATTTGTAAAAATCAGAGTAAAGCAAGATTACATATTACCCGTTATGAAGGAGGTATGGGCCTCATTGAAATTGATTACATGTATAGATCTGCAATCATAGGACTGCATACGTATTTGCTGACCTCACAATATCCTAACATAGAGAAAGTTTTCAAACATGAGGAGAACAAGTCTAAGATGACTTCACCGCGTAGTTTAGTAGAAGCATATCGGAGTCAAGTGGGAATGGCAATCAAACGAGAAGTCGATAAAAATCAGGCGGCAACTGAATATTCCAAAAAATAAAAGAAAGAATATAAGGTGAAAGATCAGACGAGAAGGCAGGAAATGTGGAAAAGGCATATATATAGTTGCAAGTACAGAAAACTCCCGGAACAACCTCATGTCAATAAGGATTTAATACAGGAATGGTTAAGGAGAGGTGAATTTTAATCAAAAGACGAAAGGTTAATATTAGTGGACTACATTCAGTGTGTTGAAGAAACAGACAAATGCAGATTTTGTAAAACAGTCACACATCTAAACATCTTCTTGCTGGGTGTGATATATTAATGACAGAAGGCCTGTATACCAAAAGGCGTAATAATGTGCCAAGACTGCTGCATTGGGGATTGTGTAAATATTATAATATTGAAGTAGTTGAGAAACATTGGAAACTTGATCCACAAAGTATTATAGAAAATGATGACGTTTATATCACATGGAATCACCCATTATCAACAGTTCAAAATATAGATGTGAGAAAACCAGATATTGTTGCCCAGGAAAAGTAGCATTGATAACTGAAATTGATACACATAGTGATTACAGTGTCTTACGTACAAAGAGATACAAACTCATAAAATACGAGGGTTTGCAGGCAGAAACAAGGTTAATGTGGAAGAAGGATACCCAGACGGTTCCACTAGCAGTAGAAGTAACGGGTCTTATAAAAAAAGAGTTTACATTTGTATTTATATATACTACTGTACATGTAACTCGGTATGAATTGCAGAAGGAGTCACTTCTGGGCACATTCCAGGTGCTGCGAAGAGCACATTTGGCTAGCATCAAAGAGTGAAACAAAACTAATTTCATGAACTTTAATAGTACTTTGACTTAGGAATGAGGTTCATTCCCATCATGGTATTAGAACCACAAAAGTCTTGGAGAAATTAAAAGGGAGTAAGGCAGTAAGATATTTTTTGTGAGGGGCATTTGTCTGAGTCATAAATAAGTTTATATGCTGGTACTAATTGTGAATGCATTAGGATGTTGCTAAGTTTCAGCCATTTATGTTGTCTCAAGGCTTGATAGTGGTGTATTTTATGTGTTGAATTAGTGGCAAATTTAGCAATTTTATTACAGCAAGAGACTGCTTTGGATTCAAGAGTCGATTTAGGTTAGTTAGGGTAGATGATGCATAAAGGTGGGCTGGGACTAAGGAGACTGAGGCTAATGTTTGCTGTGCTGTCTGAAAGGTACTGTTTGGCTTATAGAAGGTGCCCATTTTTAGACTGGTCTATTTTATGGTTTGTAAGATATGGTAGTCATATTTAAGATTGTCTTCACTAACAACTCCTAGGAGTTTATTGTGTATAACTATTGCTATTTTACTGTTGTTTGCTGATGTAATTAGGAAAGATTGCTTTTGGCCGTTATATTGTTTTGGGGTGCAGAGTATTCATTTTGTTTTGTTAGGGGTATGGATCAGGCATCAGTTTTTAGCCTCGGTTTATATGTTTTATAGAGGTAAAAGAAGTCTGGGTAAAATCCTGGAGTTTGCAGAGGGTTGGGGCCTGCATATATTAATGTCAAATCATCAGAGTATAGGACAATGTGTCAACGTTATGAGGCAGTATGCAGTTTATTTATAAAGATGTTAAAGAGGAGTAGTCTGAGTATTGAGCATCCTGTGACTCCTATGATGACAACTTGAAATGGAGAAGAATTCTGGTACCATTTGACTGCTTGGTTTCTTTCAGACAGATAGCTATGGAACCATGTAAGAGAATATTGAAAAAGTCCAGTGGAAGCAATCTCTGAGTAAATGCTGATGTGATACTGTGTCAAATGTATTAGATAAGTCTAAAAACACCATTGACACAAGTTTGCCATTATTTCTAAGTTGATTTATAATGTTAGTAAAGTGCATCAGGGCAGTGGTTGTAATGTCATAGTGTCTGTAACCATGCTGTGTTTTTGAAAGTAGGTTATTGGAGCCAAGATATTGTATGAGTTGTGTGTGGATACACTTTTCAAGGATTTATGAAAGTAGGGAGAGGATAGCTGTGGGTCTATAATTGTTAAAATCAGTGGTTGTACCCCATTTGAGCAATGGAATAATATAGGAATGTTTCCAGATGGCAAGAATATATTTTTCAGACCTGCTTACCAGTATAACGATAGAGAACGTAATGGCATCAGCAGCTGCTTTTAGATATTCTGATGGGAGTTTGTCAGCAGCCAAGGTGGTGGGATTCAGTTTTAAGCAGAAGCTTTTATGTATTAGAGGTAGGTACAGATGTGAGGCTGAATTGATAGGAAAGATTTGGATTTGTTGATGGGAGAGAGATAGATGTGGTGGGATTATTGTTAACTAAGGACAGTATGGTCTGCATAAACTAGTTGTTAAACTGGGAGGAAATTAATTCAGTGGTGTTACTGATTGTTATGCAAGGAGTGGTAGCTTGGCCAGGGTGTTGTAACCTATTTACAGATGACCAGAAATGCTTACTGGGGATAAGTCAGTAAGGATTGTTAGGAAAATGTCATTGGGGTGAGAGACTACAGAGTCTAGAGGCATAGATTTTAGTATAGTCCAGTTATAATGAGATAATGTTTTAATAAAGCAGTTCTTTGTCGTACTTGGTTGAATTTCACATTTGGCTGTACATAATTTGTTTGCCCTGGCTATTATAGCTTCTAATGGTATATGTTGGCAGGTAGTAATGTATGGTGTCTGGCAGACATCCAACTGCAATTACTTTGTCTGGTTTATTGGTGAGCACCCAGTCTAAGTTTGACTGCCTGCTGGAGGTTTTCTTTTCTAGTGAGGGATGAAATTAATTGAGTAAAGTCATATATATTTATAGATTCTTTTAGGGCAGTACAGTATAAGTTGCCAGTATATGTTTAAATCTCCTACAATGAGGTCTTCATAGTGGACATTATGAGATATCCAGTGAAGGCGATTTTCAGCACTATTGATGTTGATACCTGTTAGGATATCTTAAGCTTAAGATACAGATTGTTTTGCTATTATTCATTTTTAGTGTTGCAAAAATTATGTTAGCATTGTTAAATTTTGGGATCTCTTGTTTAAGTAGGGTTATATTTAGGCAGCTTTCATAGGGAATTGCAATACTTCCTGTTCGCTTATTCATCCTATCTATGCAGACTATATTAAATCCTGGAGGGTTGATGTCATTATCAGGTATTTCTGATTTCAGCCAGGTTTTGTGGCAATCACTAGAGCAGGGGAGTGGACAATGAGGTAGGCATGGATATCATGGATTTTATTACACATGCTTCCCAAGTTCATATTAAACAAGTGGAGGTTATGCTTGGAGGATGTGTGTATTAGCAGTGTGGACATTCAATGGGATTTGGTCAGGACTGAGTTACTGATGGAGAAGGCCAGAGTTCAGGTGAATGTCTCCACTGATTAACAGAGTGGTTCGTTGGTGTAGGAAAGTGTATAACCAAATAGATTTTTGCTTTAGTTTTACTGGTGCCTTGATGGTTGGATAGTTCAGGTTTACACATTTGTAGCTGAATAGATACATAGTATTTGAGTGGTATAGGCTGGCTGTTGTAAGGGAATTGTGGGCTTGGGATTAGTTGGGTAAATGTGTACAGGTGGGTGTGATATATTTCTGTGTTGAAAAAGTTTGATAGTGAGATAGGCTAGGAAGCAGAGGAGCAGGTAATGTAATTTTTAAATGTATTGTGTGTAATGAATTAAAGTGTTTGAGGTATAAGTAAGGAGAAGATACTTTGCTTAGTAGAGTAGCAATACAGAGTGAATCATATTAAGTCAGCTCCTATTGGTTGAGGATTATATATTAGAAGTGCGTTGTGACTGGTTGTGGTTGTGGGTGTTTAAATCTAGCGGTAGAGGGGTGGTTGGGAATTGAAGGTAGGAGAGCATGTGGGACAAGGGAAAATGGAACAGGCCCCCATGAATATAACCTTATTTCAACAAAATAAACAATCTGTGGCACTGACAGTAAGCTTTCCTGAGGAAGCTAAACAGCTGTTATAAAGGTAGGCAAATGTTTTGGCAAGAAAAGAGTGCACCAGAAGTATTGAGTGTTCTAGTACAATACAGCTGGGGACAATTACAAATTATTATGATCTTTCTGCAGAGGAGGAATGTGGGATTACTAATTGGAAGTGAGGGAGGATATGAAAACCACACAACAGAGAACAATGCAATAACAAGATAGACTAACTGTGCTTCACAGTTGCATCTAACATTCCCTACTCTTTCTCAAGTTAATGGGAAGTTCTATGGCCCTTTCTTGGGTGTGCAGTGGCAGTTGTTCTTGGTCTGCAGTCCACTGAGTAGGTGTAGAACAAAACAAGTATGTATAGCAAGGAGGAGTGTGGAGCTGAATACATTTTGCTTTAAAGAAACCTAAAGGGAACACTATCCAAGAATTTCTTTATGCAATAACCAGCAGTCTTCTCAGATAACTCCTAGCATAAGATAAAAATGAGAAAGGCTCTGCTTACTTAAACAAAGCTGCAAAACCTAGCTGTGTTTTCACAAATAACTAGGAATGCAAATGCACTTCACTGTGTGAAAACATCTGATGGTCTTTGTTGCTGAGTAGTGATTGTTTGGGATAGTGAGGTTATGTCCTGGGTGACTGCTTCCTTTAGAATGATGAGATTACTTTAGACAGATTAACTGGAACAGTTTCATCCATATTACAAAGATGATCATCATAAGGAACATGGCTGCAGACGTTCATAATTTGGCTAAGTAAAGTTGAAGGTGCACGTCTGTACTCTTACCCAGGTCTTTTTTACAAATAGATGCTGCAACTGTTATTCAGCTGTAGCCTCATGCCACTGCTATTAGAGGAAGCATAGAAATAAAGAGGAAACAGCTTCTGCCAAACTAATTCCTTTATTGCAGCTAAAGTAAGCAGTACTTCCTCTGCTATTAAAATATGAAATCTCAATGAAGAATATAGCCTGTTGTGGCAGTTTACAGCATTCTGCGTATATCTGCCGGTAGTACAACTTGGTCTGTGGCATGATCACCAGACAAATAACAGAGCTGAGCATGCAATTTTTCTTATAGTTTCCCTCTAACAGTGATGGCGAGAGGTTGCAGATGCTCACATTGCAATATACAGATGATTAAAAGATGTAGCCAGAGTACTGCTGTCCACTTCTGGCTTTTCCCATTCCAATTATAAGTGCCTGCAGCTTTTATTCAAACGTGTTATTCTGCTGAATGAACTCATTCAACTGTACTTTCTTTCTCTGACAATGTAACAGCTGTGTTCCTGCAGCAGTGTGAATTATTTCCTGAATACTTAAGATATGTATTGTCACAGCTACACTTTTGATAATCCTGCTTCTGTTTCTGCTCATAAAGGGAATTATCAACCAGCTCAACTTCCTGTCATAAATGTATTTTGCATGAAAGCACACGTTTCACAGCGTTCTCATGTGAGTGTATTTTGTAGCATTTACTTCTTGTAATATTTGGATGTTTTTCAAAAACAGTATAAGAATGGTGTTTCATTTGTAGACAAAATGCAGAACACATAAGTTATTTCTGCCTTGTGAATTGAAAATTGTTTACCGTACTTCAAATAGACAAATCTATCATATGACTCAGGTGTAACATCACATTCAGTAAATTTACAAGTTCTTGTGAAACTCCATAATTTAGTGATAACTTTTCCAAGCACCCTTGTAAAATGCTGTTAAGACACTATCTACTTATTCAAGAAAATTAGATTGCCTTCAATCTTTCTATTAGACTTTTTAAGTAATGAAATATGCAGACTATGCCAAACTCAGCATTATATTAAGACAGAGTATTAAGTCCCTCATAATAATGTGTTAAATATTTAGGCAGCACTTTATTTTAGGGAATGGAGATCTGGAAAAAATGGTAGTACAAAACTAAAGTAGATGAACGGTTAGTTGGGTGAGTGAATGTTAGCAGCAGTGCTTTCACTGAGCCTGTGTTGCTGAATGTGTACTGTGTGAGGGTCTATATTAGAACAAAGTTTCACAACTTTGAATGTCCTAATATCAACCCCTATTCAGCGAACACCGAAAATAGTGAAGCTGCAGAAAACTGAATTTTTTCCTAGGGAAAGAATTTGATTGTCCGTTTCTGTCACTTCGCTATTTTCAGTGCTGTGGTGGAACGTTACGGGTCGGGTTCAGGTAAGTGTGCGATTGTGTGGACGTGAGGGTTAGGGTGGGTTAGGTGAGTTAGGATTAGGGCACGGGTCAGGTAAGTGTGCGATTGTGTGGACGTGAGGGTTAGGGCGGGGTAGGTGGTTAGGGTTATGGTGCAGGTGAGGTGAGTTTGCGATGTGACGGACCTTAGGGTTAGGGTTTGGGTTAAGGTAAGTGGATAGTTAGTGGTGTATGTACAGTTTAGTGTAGGGTTAGATGTAAGATTTTAGGTGTATGTGTGTGGATTGCTGTTTGTTTGGTGCGCTTGTGTTGTGTGTATGTGTTTCGGAACCGCAAATTTTTTTCCTGGGAAAAAATTTGCTGTTCTGAATGTTCGATGTTGTCAGTAGGGTTGCCAGCTGTCCGGTTTTTGACCGAACTGTCCGGTTTTCAGACAAATTGTCCAGTTAAAAAATTTCATTAAAACCGGACTCATGAAGTCCAGGTTTTTTTTGTGCCGCCAGAGGAGAGGAGAAAGTAAATGTATCCAGCTCGAACGGGAGCGGTACGATACATTACTAGCTACTACACAACAATGAAATGCTTTTAACTTCAGTATTCCTGGTAGCTACATAGTTTAAACAGTACATACATTAACTTAAGTGGCAGTGATGTAATACAAATGGACAAATTTTATTTTCTGCTATACGGATTGCAGAGATATCACTGGAAGGCAGTACTCCACGGTGGGAAAACAGTATTTTTTTAGCTATCATTATCCTACCAACTACCAAGCAGTGACAAAAGAAATCTTATAGCAAGATTTAAAATGCTTAAGCACTCTGCCAACATTTCCCAGTGTTGCACTGTAGTACACTCAGACTGATTTTAGAACTTCACCATGCAGTGTAATACTGCTAGCAATTAACACGCCCTGATTTGTATTATCCTCATCTACTATGTTGAACCGTATTCCATGAAACAAATTGTGCAGCTTGCTTTTTGGGCACTTGCAGTTACCCAACATTGTTTTGCTTTTACTTAATTCTGTCGCAAGGGACCACATTGAAAAATAAAACTACCTCTTTGCCATGTTCAGAAAATGGCAAGTGTGCTAGCTGCATGTGATTTCTTTTCCTACGTGCATCTTTCTTAGATCTAGAGGCTTGAGTCATCTTTCATTCAGTCTTATTGCCATTTTATAACTGCATAGCGGCGGTCCAGTCTCCATCTTCGTAAACTTGTATTAGAGCACATTGTTGTAGGAAGTTACCTGTTTTAACCCGCAACTTTGCCGTGATATAGAAAAACATTAATGAAACTCTTTAAAGTATGTGTGCTTTTCTGAGATTATGACGTATACTTTGAAAGTAACATAAAACATAAGTCACCTGTTAGAAATCCATTCATCCACAACCCCTTTATCCCATTTTTTGCATATGTGACATGTAAAGAAAAAGAGTGGGAGGTCAGTCGGACCCAGTACAAGATCTTAAGTACTAGCATCTGAAATATCACACTAGGGGCAGTAACACTTAGCTCAATTGACCCCCACCCAATACAGGCACAGCCAAGGACTGAAACTTCCTAATCCGAAGTACGAAACGGAAAATATGTTACATCTTAACAACTGAGTACCTGTCCCACGCCCCAGTACAAACAGTATTTGACAGAACTTTCAAAACGCAAGGGCATGTTAAGATCATTTCTGAATGAGCAGTAAAGTGATGTTACTGACTTAAACGATCTTATGGGGTAAATCAAAACTTACAATTTTTTAATAGCAAAGATAACTGCTTGGATTTTTTTAATCAGATTTACCATCATGTGCACAGGCTGCTAGCTCTTGACCTTTTATCTCCATGGATCATCCATAATTAGGTTTAGGAACATAGAAAATAAATAACTGGAGAAAAATGCACCATATTGACACTTTTCATCGATACTGGTACTTACATCTGCAGCAGTCTAGCAGTGCAATTAGTGCCGCCTGTGTTCTTTTCTCCCCTTTAAGTACGGCTTAAGTCATCAAAGTGGGTGGTCCCATCAGCTGATGTCACTGTGATGTCACAAAATAGGTGGGGCATGGGCAGGAGAGGGGGTGGGAATGGGTGGAGTTATGTGTGATGCGAGGGGCATGACTTTAGTCCGGTTTTAGCCGCAAAGAAACCTGGCAACCCTAGTTGTCAGTGTTCACTGAATATGGGTTGATATTAGAACATTCGATGTTCTGAAACTTCGATGTTCTAATATAGACCCCTGTGTGACTATATAAATGAGTCAATTCACTATTCAGTTAAAGTTGGCCAACAAAAGATTTATACAGTGAAGATGGAATGACTGTTATTTAATAATATGAAAAGCTAATTTTAGGAGGGAAAAACACTTCTGGCTGCTGGAAAGATAAAGGCATCTTGCTAAGATTTTTTTAGCAAAATTCATGCATAATTTGTCTGACTACTGGTACTGTTAAGAAAAGGGTTTCTGGTAAGGTAATGTGAGGGCTAGGGTTAGTGGTATCTGCGGATTAGGATTTAAGTTAAAACACATCCCTGCTCTTCCTTACACATGTGACATTCCAAATCCTAACCCTGCCCCTGCCCAAACCCCAGCCAGACACCTTATCTTAGGAAAAAACTTTTCCATAACACTACCGCACTATACTCAGACACATCACATACAACAGCACACATGCACAAGCTAAATCTATCATCTTCATTAACACTTTCTCTAACCCTAACCCACAAAACACTCATACATAAACTCCCAACCCTAATGCGAAAACTATTAGTATATCTGAAAGTTCATCCTTAAAACAAAATCCAACTCTTATGGTAACCACAAGCATATGATCTTCATATACCTCTAAACTGTACAAATTGTTACCTCATATTTTTGGTCTGTTCCTCATAAAATTTGTGGGTTTCTGGCAAATCTTTGATGACAGAACTCAGTAAACAATTACATGCATTTGAGTTTCAGAACTTATATCCTTCAGAAACTGCATGCTAATGCATAACATGTTATTCTATCATCTTCCTGAGTTTAAAAGAGCAATATTTGAAATTTGTCTGTGATTTTGGACCTTTGCCCCCACCTTTTAATTTTGGCTTCATCCAGATTTTTTGCAATTAGAGGTTGAGAGGTATGGATCTTCCTCCTTTCAACACCTCCATCATGTGACAAAAACTGCATTCAAACTATTTAAAATTCAAATCACACTGTCAGCCAACAGACTATTCAGCAGAGTGAACTGCACTGACAGACAGACAGACTGTGGTATTTTGACATAACTGGGCACAAAATTAACTGAAAATACAGCTTTTAATTGACTCACATATTGGCCATGCCAATGTACAGATTTCTCCACCACTCAAGCAAAAAGTCCAACTATAAATCCAAATGATGGTCTAGCCAAAAGAAATGTCTGCAGGCATCAGATGAACCATATTCACACCACATTCAGACACACAGTGCACTGTCTCCCTAAAGCTTCTTTTTCTAGGTAGTCTGAGGCAGTGCTCTTCCTGGAATCTCTGTTCCAGCATGAGGACACACCTCTGACTGTCACACAATGACACAATGTTGCACAATGACAGCCACCACTCAAACTGCAGTTCAGGACAATATGCCTCCTCTTGAGACTAGCAAAATGCTAGTGAATCTCAAACATAGGACATGAAGTCTCCTCTGTGAGGCTCCACTAAAGCTGACATGAGATATAAATCTCTCTTTTTAATTCAAGAACAAATTACATAATTAACTACATAATTAAGGACTCATTAACCCAACATGCAATAATTTTTCCATTTTCTAATACATAGCATTGCCTGACTGGTCTTAAAGATTATTTACATATTATTTACACCCCGCAATGGCTTAAAGCCCCAAATTCCTATATTGTATAATTTTTTACAATATCTGCATCAGGTACAGCATTCATTCATTCACAAAATACTAACCCCCCCCATACACACACAAATACACACATAAATACACACACACACACACACACACACACACACACACACACACACACATATATATATATATATATATATATATATATATATGAGTCTACTTTAGTAGACGGAATTTACTCTTACCCGAAACCCAATTAACCGAGATGACTCCACTGAATCCTCATTACAAAGAAGTTATGGACTGCAATAATTTGAACAGGGAAACTTTCCACTTGGCCACCAGGGTGAAGTTTGCCCTTTTCCCAGTTGATATTTTTTTATTAGGGAGGGTGGGGGGGGGTGAAGCCCCCCATTAGCATGGCTTTAATTTTGTTTTGATGCTTTGTTATGTGTTCTGGTGGCCCAGTGGTTGGTTTCTCTGTTCAAATTATCGGTGGTTTGTAGCTCGAGTCATCTCAGTTAATTGGGTTTCGGGTAAGTGTAAATTCAGTCTACTAAAGTAGACCCATACACACACACACACACACACACATATATATATATATATATATATATATATATATATATATATATATATATATATATATATATATATATATCACACACACACACACACACATATCTCTCTCTCTCTCTCTCTATATATATATATATATATATATATATATATATATATATATATAAATAAGTTGTCATTGATTTAAGGCAATGTTTTTAATAAGGTGTCATTGATTTGATTAAATCTGCTTTCATCGAAATTCACTAATGCAGCATATTATACTGAAGTCTTTTTCTTTAATTACCGCAAGTAATCAGTGAAGAGGGGCTTGCTGGAGTCTATCAGTATAAGGGAATGTGCATGTGTGATTCTCTTATATGACATCTCAGTGTCCCAGCATCAGCAGACAGTGGGATAAAGGAATTCCTCCTTTTCTCCAGTGTTGTACAACCTTGCAACTGGTATATTTAAAGTAACATAGGGCGGAGGTACAGAGGGCTTCTTCTTTTGCAAAAACATTGCTCTTAACTATTTTCATGAGGTTTTTTTTGCATTCATTGAGTCTGAAGAACACATTACTTTCCATCTTTTGGATTGGTATTTTGTCAATGTACCTTGATACCAATGAAGTACTGTAGTGGATATGTGTACGACATAACATCCTAAAACATTTCTAACATTTCTCTAAACATATATTGTCCTAATAACTGTACATATTCAGTTTTGGTACATACAATGTTAGACATTTCAATTGTAGATCCTAAACTGTATATACAATTTTAATGTAAATGCAAATCCGATTGACACTGAGCAATGGTATACTGTTTAATATATTATGTAAAGTGAATATCTTTTGTTTTGTAACTGTAAATACTGTAAAACCTTTTCTCCCTGTACAATGAAAAACTCCTACTGTGTTACTTTATGTATGCACATATTTTGCAATGTTCTCTGTACTTATATCTGTAATAACTGTGGAGCTTTTCTCCCTCAGCCTCCTCTGAAAATGGGATAAATCCCAGTCATACTTTCCTGGTAAAGTAAGATAAATAAATATAAAAATAGACAGATAGATACAGATGTGTATATATGTATATACATACTTCTACTGTTTTGTCAAATAATATTTAATTGAAATGTGTAGTTGTGTTAAATTAGAAACAGCAAAGGTAAGCATCTGTGAATGATAATATAAGTGAATGTGGAATATGTGAATGTTTTAGTACAGTGTGTGATGATTTAGTCAAATGTAGTTTTGACTGAGTGGAACTTTGAGTTCCGTGTGTGTGGAGTGGCAGAAGATGGACTGTGGAAAATAAACGTTTTGAATTCCAATGCTGAAATTGTCAGATCTACCTTAGGTTTCAGCATTGGGGGTGGGAGTGTATGTGTGAGTGTTTGTTGGGTAGGTTTAGGGGAAGTGCGAGGGAAGGAGTAAGGATAGGATTAGGGTTGGGGTTAACATGCATTAGTAAGTGGTGATAAGAAAGAGGATCTGCCTGATGATTAGTTTTTGATGATGATATACTACAAGTATATCTTTGTGGTTAATTCTGGGTATTTAAATACTTACCATTGGACTTTAATTTTGTTGTGCCTTCATTTATGTAATCATGAACTGGACTTTACATGGGTTGTTGCTCTGCAAGTTATGATAAAAGTCAGACAATTTATTATTTCTTCTGCAGAAGCATCTGCTTAACCTAGAAGTGGAACAAGACAGCTTCTCTTAGCATTGTAGGGGATTCAGGCCTGTACTTTCATAATACACATGCCCTGAATGGAGATGCTCTTATAATGAATTTTAGATGGGGTTTGACCTACAACCTAGTGTCAGTGCTGAGTATTCTGATTGGATCATACATATCAGGTGTTCTACAGAGTGACCTGAATATATCAGCAATTCAGCAATATCTAAATGTTTATCACTAAAGACAATACAAGTCATTTTAATTGTGGCCAGTCATTGCCACTCCATTCCTTAATGCAAGCCACTAATTTGGATAGCAGACTTTGTTATATGTCACACTACCACTTATTATACTATACAAGCAGAGGGCATTGTGGAGACCTGGACTCTCCACCTTGTGTAAGAGTAACTTAGAGTCTAATATGTAGGGAAGCTGACATTAGAAGTTGGTGAAATGTAGTTTTTGCAAACTGACTGTCACAGATGAAACATTGTTAAAATTAGTTGTTGGCAAGTACGGTCCAAATAATTAAATCAGTATCTTAACCGAGACATTGGATTCTACATTGTTATTGGTATTTCATCAAACTCTCTCCAAGGACTCAACCATCTGATATATCCCTCAGGAAATTAAAAAAAGGTGTGGTGAAGTGCGCACATGGCCTAATGCAAACTGTGCTTTAAGGGTAACAGTTTAATTTTTGTGGAATATTTTAAAATCTATGGGCTGTTCTTTTTAAGTACATTTAGCCTGGATTCATACTTCTCAACCTCTTAGGGCAAGAATTCTGGACAAAGCCTAACATAATGACGAGACAAAGACCCAAAAATAGTGACACATTTTAAATATTGCTGTTATAAACTTGGAAAGTTGCTAGAATAACAGGATTTATGTTAACATGCATGTTATGAAGGATATGAAGTTTGAAACTCAAATGCATGTCATTATTTAGTGATCTTAATCCTTATATCATCCAAGTGATTTGTCAAAAATACAATTTTTATGACAGACAAAAAATATGAGCAAAAATCTGGACATTCTGTGAAAATCTGTACAGTTGAAAGGTATTCCTGGATTTAGGAATAGACTTAATGCTCAATATATATATAATATATATCAAAAAGGCAACCCTAGATTTGAACTGGTATGATCAGCTATCCACTCTTAGCATTTACAAGGGCCCCAAAGACGTTCTCATGATTTGTACCATTTCTCTTATCTGTATGCAGATAGCCAACAGGACCTTTAACTACAGGCATGGAACAATGAAAAGATGGAAGCACATGACCATCCTAAGGTCGTACTAAGCACAGTAACCTCAATATAATCTGGAAGAAAAACTGCATATGGCAAACAGATCTAGGGCAGGTACTCTCCAAATGCAAAATCAGTGAAATTCTGATTGTAAATTAAAGGTCAGAAAGTATGTGGTGGGAGAGAGGTGCACTCATCCTTCTAAAGAAATATGCCTACAAAAAGATTGCTGTAACTCAGAATAAATGGCATATGTTTCACAGGTACAAGGAGCTGAGGGTGTTATATTGTAGCATAAAACTACAAATACATGATTTGACAGCATTAGTAAAAAATCCAAATGCAAAAAAAAAAGTGATACACTAGGCAGAGATAGCAAACTAATCAGTTCAGCTGACAAGTCTAAGACCGGATTTGTCACATAAAATCCAACCTTTACTATATAATCCATGCGCATTTAAATAAGAAACTTGCAACATCAAATCAACTAAATGTAAAGTCATAAATAGAAGTAAAAGTATAAGAATTAAAAAAGGTTCTAAGCAGTAATATCAGGCACATTTTACTAGTTGATGAACAAACTGAAAGGTGGGTAGGGCAGAAGCCTAAATTCACATATAAAAACAGGAAAAGTCTTAAACAGCAACTGTGTTATCCGAGGTCTAATGTAATCACCCATCAGTTGGAAAGAGGCACAAGGAAGTGTGGCAAGTGCAATTACTGCAAATATATTGCTACATCTAGGTTTTTTAGGCACCCTGAAACCAGATATTTATGGGAGATCAGAGCTAAAGCTGATTGCAATAGTAAAGACTTAGTTTATTGAGCCTCCTGTGTTAAGTGTTATAAATTTTATGTTGTCAAAACTAACAGCCACCTCAAAACCAGGATTAGAGACCATCTATATTGCACAAAAAGCGGAGAAGAATATAGTGCATTGGCTAAACATACTATATCTATGGGGAATGAACACACGTTCTTATTCCAAGTACTTCATGTACAATATGCCGCTGAACTTGGTGATTTAGTAAATGACACAGAACTAACAGAACTGAAATGGATTTTTAGGCTCGGAGCCCATAGAGAGTATGGGCTGAATGATACACTATCCCTCTTACCTGTCTTAAGAAATAAGAATATTACGAAATGAGTCTACATGGCAGAGGTTTTATGAAAACTTTTTATAATTATATGTTTTAGCATGTTATTGAGCTTGTATTTTATGTTGAATTGATTCATTATATGAATGAACAATGGTTTTTAAATATGTATGTACCTTTAAATATTTTGGATGGAAACAGGTTTGTGTTGATTAGGTATGGTATAAAAACTGAGTCTTTTATTGAGTGTTATGATGTGTCTGAGGAAGTAATTTTGTACGAAAGTGCTTACACAGTACATTTTTGTGGAACTGGAATAATAAACAGACTTGTGGAATCTTTAACAGTGTGCCTGTCTCCATACCTTGGGATTTTTTCTGATTTATATCTTTGGATTTTTCTCACTTTTGTTTGGGACTTTTTTTGCTCATATATATATATATATATATATATATATATATATATATATATATATATATATATCTGTGTGTGTGTGGGGGGGTGAGTATGTATGTATGAGAGCAGTTTAGTCTGCTGAATGCTGATTTCATTAACAGATTAAAGTACAGTGTTTTTACATCAAACATGGATTCAGTGTATATGTGGTTTTCCAAATTTGGTAGCATCAAAAGGTGTCATGCATGGGGTGTGTATTAATTACTGGATATGCAGATGATTTGGGCATTAAGGTGGGAGTGTATATGCAAATGTTCACGGGTTATGGTTAGAGTAAGTCCTTGGTAAGGGAATAGTTTTAGTGTTGTATGTGTGTATAGTGCATGACTAGTGTGTCTGAGTGCCTTGTGTAGTATTAGGGAAAGTTTTCTTCTTAAACTAATGTGCAGGGTTGATGTTAACGGCAAGAACAGAGTTAGGGTTAAGGTTAGCAGGCATGAGTAATATTTGATTAACAGTTAAGTTATAATCTCCACACAATGTAATAGTTCCATTGGGTTAAAATTTAAGTTTTGGGGTTAATGCCCCTTCTGAATATTCCACAAAAGTACTTATTTTCTTTTTGATGGTATGTGTATTGCATCTTCTATCTTGGTATACATAGCATAAGGAACTAAGCTGGCTATGATGCAATCTAAGTTTGGCATCTGCTAAAACATGAATACTAGTTGTGATTCCATTGAACTTACTTATTTGTTTAAGTATTGTATTATTTCATAATGATCTTCTGTAGATCTTCACTTGTAGGGTGTATGTGCCTTATTTCTTGAGATTTTAAATTAACTTTTTTTACCTAACTTCTGTCAAGCAAACTTTGGCCCATTATCATCATCATCATCATCATCATCATCACCATCACCATCACCATCATCATCACCATCACCATCCCCATCACTATATTCATTACATCATCAGCTCCCATTAGTTGAATGTTTTCCTAAGTTTTCAATATAAAATCAGTTGGTTACAAAAATTACATTGTGATCTGTCATAACAGTTTGTACTATTTCATTATCCACTTCAGAATTCACAGGCTCGCCTTCTGTTTCCATATATACCATGAATGAGTTAACTTTTTGTAAACAGTATGAAGGAAATACTTATCCGGATAGTCTG